>NW_004524788.1:2021743-2058874 GCF_000260255.1 Octodon degus
TAGTAAACCTATATAGAATGCTTGCTGCCCACTGCAACCACCACACCTAACAACTTTCCCTCAAGGTCTCTGTGCTGTGAAGGCAACACAACGCCATTGTGCCCACTGACAGAAGAAAACATCGCCCAAGGCCATTCTGTGATGACTGTCAGAACTGAGAGCCCAGGCCATGGTCCACTCCAAAGCCTAGCTTTCTTCTCCCTGCTTTTTAAGGGAAGTATGATGAAATGCACATAATACAAAAGCTACCATCTTTAAGTGTATAGTTGGGTAGTATTAAGTGCATTCCTGTTGCATAAATATCAACACCATCTATCTCCTGACCTAGTCATCTTCCCAAACTAAAGTTACCTACCAAATACTAGCTCTTCATTTTGTTCTCCTCCAGTCTCTGGTAATTAAACAATCCCCTCTGGTATTTAAATCCTACTACATATCAGTGAGACTGACTACTTCATAAAAGTAAAAATCCTACACTATTTCTTCTTTCATAATTGGCTTATTTCATTTACCAGAATATCCTCAAGGGTCCACCTATGTTGTAGCATGTGTCAGAATGTCCTGCGCTTTTAAGGTTGAAGAATATTCTGTTACTATATACGTGTGTTGGCTAAAGTGTTGTTTTATAGTTTTCCATCTCTCTTCAAGCCTGTCCTTACTTTCTGGAACAGGGACAACAAGGTGTTACAGGCTCGCCTTATACTTGCCCTGGAATTTACTGTTTCTCCAAGGAGTTCTGAGTCCTTAGTACTTAGTGGTATTTAAAAATCATTTCTGGGTGTTAGACATGCTTTTGTTCCCAGCCCCTCTCAGGGTTCACTCTAGTTGCCCTCCCTCCTTCCTTCCTTCACCTGTAACTCCTTCATTTCCCACATTGTCAGGACTGTCACGTTGGAACAGGCCCCTCTACACAAAATCAATCTGCCCTCACTGCTGTCTTCCCCAAGCCCACAGAGCGGTCTCCATACTGGTCTGCACCTCCTTTGCTCAATCTCATTTAGTAGCTAATGATACAGTCAGGTACCACATAAGGGCATTTGGATCAATGACACTGAATATATGAGATATGACAAAAAATATTGTAAATATTTTAAAAATTCTTTTAAGGGCTGACCAAAAGCTCAGCAGATTAAAGTGCCTGTTTAGTCAGAGGCAGGGGCTAGGGGTTTGATCCCCAGGCCTGCTGTGCTGGCCCTAGCCCCAGGGTGCACTGAGATGGCAATTGAGACTGGGTGTGGTGGCACACGCCTGTAATCCCAGCACTTGGGAGGCTGTAAACAGGAGAATCACTATGAGTCTGATCTAATAGTGAGACCGTGAACACCCTGTAGACCCTTCCCTCAAATACAGGAAAAAAATTATTTTAAATTTATTACAATAAAGGACATATTGTCATTAATCCTCAAAATAATTCCACTTGCTTTGCATACACTTATGCCATCATTCTTGCCACTTCCTAAAGCAGTTGTGCAAATCCTCTTTCATTGTTCTGTCATTACTGCCTCAATGCCTTGAATTGATTCAAATTGTTTACCTTTCATGGTCATTTTGGCTTTGAGGGAGAGCCGATACTTGCACCATGTTAGGTCCAGTGAATAAGGTGGATGACAGCACAGTGCCAAGTTTTTATGAGCCTGCATTTCTGTTGGATGACACTCGGCATCAGTATTCCCAGTGATTTTTAATCATAACCCTGAAAGACAAAAAAAATGACTTCCAGAACCACTTCAAAAAGTGGCAAGAATGATAGGTGAAGCATGTTTGAAGCTACGGGAGAATATTTTGTGGTGAATTAATGTCAGTGTGTCTTTCAGTGGAATGTGGGTTTTTGTTTTGTAATTTGAACAGTTGCCATATATTTCAGACCTCATATGTGGGGCTTTGCCAACTGGTGGTCAGCTTGTCAAACCCAGCTGAACTGAGCCAGCAAGGTGCTGGGTATGCGAGGCCCACTGGAGGATGGTTGCTGGCAGCAGAAGAGGCTGAATTTGAGAAGCTGTTGAGAGGCTGTTAGGGAAGTTGTTTGGAGAGGCTGTTGGGGGGCTGCTGGAAGCTGCTAGTTCTCTTGAGCTATTCTGCTGGGTGACCTTAATCATGCTGGCTTTCAAACTTGGCTGTTCTCACTGGAGGAGGAGTTCTAGACCTCATTGTCACTGAAGATGGCTACGGTTCATTTTGGGCAGCTCTGGTTCTCACTTCCTGGCTCTGGAGGGGAAGATGGCACACTGCTCAGTCTCCCTGAGAAGCTCATCCTGTTGGCTTTCCTGACAAGATCTCAGCTGTTCTCATTATCAGAGGAACTCAGGACCTCACTGTTGCTGAGGAGGGCTGTGGTACTTTTCAGGGGAGCGCTGGTCATTACCTTGAGAGTTGCTTCCTGGCTCCAGTGCAGATCCCTCAGCCTGCTGGCACAGATCCTTCATCCCACTGGCACAAACTTCCTAGCTTCTCCCACTGATCTTTAGGCCTTCCCAGTGCAGATCCATGAAGTAAGGCTGCATGTGACATTGTTATGAGCTCTAGGCCTTCAGCTGGACTCATGCAGGTTGTTACTGTGGGATCCAGGCCTTCAGCTGGAGACTTTGGTCTTTAGTGTGTGGACAGATTTCCCGCCCTCTTTGTATGTTATTCTTTCGGTGATTCATTATAAAACAATCTTATAAAATGTACCCTGTGTTGTATTGTTCCCCTTGCAAAAACCCCAAACTACGATATCACACAATGATACTTCCAAAAGGTAATAATGGAGTTGAAAGTTCCCTATTGTCTATTGATGTTGTACCATAATAGCTATCTGCACCTACCTGGACCACAAGATATATAAAAGAGGAGCACATGCAGTTATTTGTGGTTCCTAATACTTGGCAGTAAATAATCATGTGTTTGCTATACTTTTATGTATGCACTATATTTTACTGTTATAATAGTGTACTGCGGTTACTTCTAATTGTACACTGTCAAGCAGTATGCTGTGTCACACCACCAGCAGCCTCCACACCTTGTGTGTACCACATCTTGATCACATCATGCTCTCTTGTGCTTCATTTCAACTCATTTTGTTCATCACAGCCTCAGGAATAATAGGCTGTTCTACGTGCATATGTATGACACACAGGCTAAGCACGAGCTACAGTGGCATCTTACATTCAGAGAACTGTGCTCTTAGCTGATGTTGTCATTGTGTGAAGATCATAGAATATTCTCACACAGACTAAGACAGCTACCACATCCGTAGGCAATCTAGTTTTCTGGGAGCACTGTGGCATCTGCTATCTGCCCATTCCTTCCTGAAACATCAATGTAAGGTGCACAAGGGTACAATTCCAAGATATTCACACGGTGACAAAGTCACCTAACAAAATACTTCTTACGGTATATCCCCTAAGATGTGAGTCACTATATTTGCAAACCTTTGTCCTGAGTTCTACTTCAAGGTCACATGATGTGAAATGATGACTACTTCCTAAAAAGGCACTGGCCCAGGAGTGGTGACAATGAAGAGATGAAACAGCTGAAGCTATCTGTAAATTAACACAAGTGACAGCCCCCTGCCCTACAGAGCAGGTGGCTTATCTGGTCTAAGGGCTAGCTACCAGATGGGGTCACCTCCTGGGCATTGTGGCAGAACACAAAGACTGCAGGCTTTGGAACTGGATAATCCGGTGTTTTTCCTTTCTTCATGCTAGCTTATAATCCTCACCCTCCTCCTACCTGCTCGTCATACTCTGGCTTAAGGCTCATGTCATCTCTGGGAAAACTGTCCATCTCCAGTGGCTGCCCCACAAACCACCCTGGGCCACCTCACACACAAGCCCCAAATTTGGTCAAAGTCTATGCTGCCATTTTCCTGACCTGTGGCGACCAACAGAACCATATTTATATTCCATAAGTTATTAATAAGCTAGGATTTTACTGGTTTCCGTTCTAAGCACAAATCTCTCCATAAACACTTGGATCTAGGGGCATGAAAACACAGGGAACATTATTGGATGATGTTCTCATAGAAGGAGTATTGTGCTATGTCATTCCATTTTTCCTCATTAAGTCTCTGCTGGGAACATCTTGTGGTTTGCAGTTGTAAAATGGGTCTCAGTTGACCTGGAGACCCAAGACCACTTCTCTCCTGCCTTGGCCCAGCCTCCCGCCTCCCCACAAGTCCCCAAGGAAGATGTTTGCACAGTTGACAGTAGTAAAGTGGCCCTTTGTTACCCACCAAGCCTTTGGCTGTAAACCCTGCCGGCTCCAGGGAGACAGGAGGGACCACACAGGATGCTGTTTGCCTGTGCCATTCTAGGATGACATGTGGCCTTGGACCACAAATAGCTGTTAAACCAGATCTACCTGTTTCTTGTGCTTAAACCCCCATCCTGGATTTCACCACTCTGGTGAAATGCAAGGCCTCACCCACCTGGGCAAAAGAAAATGAAAAATATGAATACTAAGGGAAGTGCGTGATTCCCTGACCCTGATGTAGCCACACTGAGTCTGGGAGCATCAGGCAGGACAGCTGTCATGCATGAGACACAGGGAAGGCTTTCCAGACAGGAGGAGAAGCTTGGTTCTATGTCCTGCCCTCCTATGCAGGGAGAAGCCCTCTCCAACCTCATGAAATGGTCAGAGAAAGGGTGTGACCAAGGACATTAGGCCTATAAGCAGAGATTAGTAGCCCTGCAGCATACCAGGGCCCTGGAAGCAGCACATCAAATCAGGGCTCATTCCCTCAAGTAAAGTGGGGGTGCTCTTGGTGGGATTCTCCCTCGACATATACAGTGGAGGGCTGGAGAGTGCAAGGCAGGCAGGAGCAGGTTCCCCAGACATGAACAGGGTGGTTGAACTAGGGAGAGGACGCACATGGCGCCCATCAGTTGCCTAGAGGACTCTTTGTAAATGCCCTCCTGGGGCGACTGATTGTACCTGTGGCCCATCCACTTGTGTGTGAAGTGCATAGGTGCAGAGTACAGGCATGGGCCGGCACAAGGTGGGTGTCCTCTCACTAAATATGACTATTGCTTACAGCAGCCACAGCAGGACTAAAAGTTGCGGGCCATTCATTAGACCATCACAATGTCTTTGAATGCAAAACAGCTAGTGTTCACTCATTTTACAGAAGAGAAAACAACTCAGCTCTGTGTGAAGGGACCTGGCCAATGCTGCCCACCAACCCCGAGGGTAGCAAGGCCAGAGCTAGTGCCTGTCCCCTGCAGGAGGGCATGGGAGCCTGGCTCAGGGCATGGGCTGCATCCCTCAGGGAACTATAGCAGGATCAAAAAGATATAGAAGATGGGAAAGGGGAAATGGGAAGTGTGGGGAATGGATAGGCCTGGGGATCTGGAGGGAGGAGAGACAGAAGACCCAGATGGAAAGGTTGTTGAGGCCAGGCTCACCTGCGGGGGTGGACCTGGACTCAGGAGTTAGGATGAGAAGTAGCTGTGGCCACTGGGCAGGTCTGCAGGAGCCACAGAGTCAGCGGCTATTAGTCTGAGCTCTGGAGTGAAGCCCACCAAAGCTTCTGTCCTGGGTGGACACCACCACAGCCAGGTGACCTGAGCAGGTTCTCTGGACTTTCGGACCTCCATTTCCTCAGCTGGGTAGTGGGGCAGCAGCAGTTTGTGCCTCACAAAGCTACTGCAGAAAGTGATGCGGCAACTCAGCCAAGTGCATGGCCAGCAGTTGTCAGTCACCCAGGGGCAGTTAGCGCTGAGCTAGCGACGCTGAGCCAAGGGCAAAGGTGGGCATGTGAGGCCAGGCCCTGCTGCACTGCACCATGTGTGCTCCGGGCAGCACTCACTCACTCCCTGCTCTGCAGGTCAGGAGAAATGCACCTGGAGTTGTACCATGCCAGAAAGGCTCCTGTCAAGAGAGAGCTGCTTAATCTGCTACCCAGTCTCCTTCCAAGTTGAACGAGCTGGGAGATGCAGCCCAACTCTACCACTTCCTACGGTAGATAAGTCACTTCTCAGACCTCAGTTTTCTCATCTATAAAAATGGGTTGTGGGGCTGGTGAGATGGCTCAGCGGTCTAAAGCACCTACTTAGAACAAGCTTAGCAAAGCCCAGGGACTGCGGTTCAATCCCCCAGCACCACATGCCAGCCAGCCCCGCCCCCTGGTGGGCTGAGCTGAACACACACACACACACACACACATAAATAAATAAATTAAAAAAAAAAATGGGTTGCTTTGAGGATTATAGAAAAATCTTCAAACAGAAGCAACTGATATTAACTTTACCCAGGAAAGCAAAATAGCCCAAGTGGAGATACTGTAGGTCTTGACTTCAGGGAGATCAGAGCTCAGAAAGCCACATTCAAAAGACAACTGAACAGCCCTGAGCCGTTACCTCTCAGCCTGTTTCCTCCTCCTTATGAGTAACTAAGATCACGTGACGCCCATAGCGCGGTCAGCACACAGGAAAGCATGACCTCGGTCCCTACGACCACCTATTTCCCTCCAGCCTGAGCCCACTCAGGCCTGGGCTCGCTCCTGCCTCAGCTTTCTGTCTGAACATGAGCTGCTAGCTGTTTGAGGGCCAGGCCCTGGGCCTGGCTGCGACACGTGTCTCATCAGCGCCACTACTGTAGACACCCTCTCCCAGGTGGCCCTGGAGGCTGCCACCTACCTTCTGGTGCTCACTGGCTCACCCTGCCCCAGTGACATCACAAGAGCAGCATTGGCTCCGGAGCCATCACTGTCCTGATGGTGCAGGGTCATCACACACAGTGCACTGACACCGCAGGAGATGAAATGACCAGCCACCATGGAACAGGGCTGGTAGGAGACAGAGCTCCCAGCCTCAGCTCTAATTCCTGGAAAATCACTTCGACCTGCCCTGGAACCAACCCTCAAGGTCCTTCCCTCACCTTCCTTCAAGACCAGCTTTGTTATTATTACCATTTTCCTGGCAGGAACAGTGAGGCAGCAAGAGAGTAACCTGTTTGAGGGTGGCAGCCCACATAGACCAGCCTTCAGACCTGGACACAAAGACCCTGCCCTAGCCACGCCTGCCATGGTCCTCCTCTGAATGTGTCACTTGGCCCATGTCCTCCCCCATTAGGTGCTTATTCACAACCCCACATCCCCTACCAGTGATGTTCTCAGAGTGATGCTGCTCAAAGCACATTATGAGGCATGCACTGAGTTCTGCAGAAGTTCTTGGTGTAATTGGGTCAGGATTTCATAACCATGTGCCATGAACTGTGGGCAAAAACTAGGCTTTTATTTCTCACAGTGCCCTGAAAATAATTAGGAGCCCGAGACCAGGGTGCTACAATGGTCAGTTTTGGTGAAGATGCTCTTCCTGGCTTGCAGGTAGTCACTCTCTTGCTGTGCACATATTTGATGGAACAAGGGGAGGTGTGTGTGAGCTTCCTTGTGCCTTATAAGGATGTTAATCCTACAGTTTCAGAACCCTACTTAGTGATCTCATTTAACCTCCATTACTCTTGTAAAGGCCCTATGTCCAAATGCAGTCACATTGAAGGGCAGGGCCACTAACATTCAGTCCATTGTACTTGCTAAGAAACACGTCTAGGCAGTGAAGGCTTCAGGTTCAATCCCTGTGAGCTGGTGGAAGTGGTGACTGCAGAGCCAGAGCTGAAGCTGGAAGCACATTGTCTGAACATGGACCAAGAGAGCTGGTTTTGGAGCCCAAGCATGGGAACCATTGCTGAAACACACAACAGAGATACACGTAAGAGCAAGGACCCTTGGAGCCAGGGAGATGGCTCAGTGGAATAAGCACTTCCCTAGCAAGTGCAAGGGTCTGAGTTCAATCCCTGGTTCTGCAAAAAAACAAACAAAAAAAAAAAGAGCAAGGACCCGACCTTCCACAGAGCCATGAAAGGCTGACATTCAACAGAGAGGAGAAGCAAGTGCCGTAGAAGGGCGAGAGCTGGTTCTCTTCATCTGTTATTCACTAAACAGTTCTCAGATCCCTGAATTTTTGGAAAAGTCAAAAGCAAGACATTAAACTTTATAATAATAGTGAGGGAGAGAGGGTTCAAGTGATGAATCACAAAAGACTGCTACCCCACGCCACCAGTATGGGTTTCATTGGTTCCCCATATAATGAATGTGTCTGTGTAGCTGGAAGCTTCTCTGCAATACTGTAGACATTTTTCAGCTGTTCCAACTGGGTGACCTTGCAGTATGTCCACAGTATGTAGGAGCACAGACACATCTGAATGTCCACACTCTACAGGACCTTAGGGGGTCTGTCACCAAGTAAAAGGCTTCAAAGAAGGACCACTGTTCCTGACCAAGTTTGGATCTGTGGAAAATTTGGGATCTTTTAAAAGCAAAATTAAAAATCTAGAGAAATACCTTTACAAAGAAAAATCATGAAAATATAAAGTCTAGCTTTTTTTTTTTTTTTTTTGAATCAAGAGCCAGAGCAATGGGCCAGAAGAGGAGACATATTTGCTATGATTCACTCTGTTTTGTGCAATCTGTTATGCCTTAGCCATCTTGTGTACAGCATGCCGTGTCATCTTCACCTGCAGTTATGAAGATTGGTGGGCAGAGAGCTTATGTGGCACCATCAGAGGCCAAATAGAAAATAAGTGGTAGGTCCAGGATTCCTACACAGCTGCCTGTGCACTACCTGCCTAACGCTGCACAAAGTCGCGAAGCTGGCAATGAGCATCAGAGGCAAGGACAGTGCCACCATCCACAAGTGAATATCAAATACATACTGTCAGGTCCACTTTTCTAGATACTTTTTCTCAATACAAGATTCAAGGATTTTTCTCATCCCTAAACCTGTCCACAAACAAAAACCAGCAAATATTTTCTGTCCAGTTTAAATGGGAGCATGCTCAGGACATGTAACCTTAACGAGGAACACCCTTAGGCTTGTGCATCTCCAGAAAGCTTGAGGACAGAACGACCCAGAATACAACTTCTCCTGCGGCCTGTGAGCTGTTCTGTGTGGGCGAAAACTCATGAGCAAGGCACCACTGATGAAGGATCGTGATGTGAGTCTGACACATGGAAACCTTCCCCTTGGAACAAACTTCAGGCTTTTGGTGACAGCATCTCTGTGGCGGAGTCCGGGTGGTGTTGGCCATGTGCTCGCAGAACCTGGGCATTCTCAGCAAGTGATTTCCATTATCAAAGGAACAGACACTTACATACCAGTGAATTTTCCTGGGGGTCGAGATGAAATTTGGCATTGTCCCTTTTATTAGATGCCAGCCCTCTGCAGTAAAAATAACTTTTGTGATTTCATAGCCAGATCTTATTTTTCCAAATTGCTTTTGCCTTTCATTAAGCAGCCCCACCTAGAAGAATTTTTCCTCTCATCACAGAGTGGAAAAATTCTGGGTGGCTTTGCTCCAGAGCTGGGACCCACTCACACTTCCCAAGGGCCCTGTTTGCCCTGAGCAGGTCGCACCGAGGCACCGGCTGGGAGGATGTTCTTGAGCACTTCTCTTCAGGAGGTCTGGACATATACTTCATAGCTGGCCACCCTTCTCCAAGGAAGAATGAGGAGAGACACTTCCAGCACAGACTATTTTCCTCTGGGTTTATAACTCCTGACTTTGTTTTAAGTAGTCTGCTCAGAGCAGAAGAATGAAAGCTTTTTCTACCATTGTTTGAGGGACAGATGAATATGATTTCAAGATCTTCAGTCACACCCAGTGAGGACTCACGATTCAGTTGAGATGTCTGGGAAGTTAATTCAAAGAGTGCTAGCTACCCTGTGTCCTGGACACTAGTCTCTTAAAAGATACACAATTTGGAAAATTTTTGTCCCATTCTATGCTTTATCTTTTCACTTTCTCTTTCTTCTCTTTAGATGCACAAGTCTCATTTTGATATCTTGCATATCTGTTTTGATATTGTTGATTGTACTTTTGGTTCCATATGTTAAGAAACCATTGCAAGGGCCAGCCAAATAGCTCAGAGGATTGAACCTAGGGGTTTGATCCCCAGGCCTGCTGTGCCACCCCTGCCCCCTGGGGGCACGCAGAGATGGCAGTTGAGACTGGATGTGGTGGAGCGTGCCTCTAATCCCAGCTCTTGGGAGGCTGTAAACAGGCGGATCACTATGAGTTCCGTCTAGTAGTGAAACCCTGCACACCCTGTAGACTCTTCCCTAAAATACCAAAACAAAAAAGAAAAGAAAAGAAAGAAAAAGAAAAGAAACTATTGCATAATATTGCATAATCCAGTCACATTCATTTACACCTGTATTTTCTTCTAAGCTTTCCATAGCTATAGCTGCTTAATTTTGAGTTTTGCAGCATTTCAAATTAATCTTTATGTAGGGTGAGAGGTAGGAGCAACTTCATTCTTTAGCATGTGGATATCTAGCTAACATCATTTGTTAAAAAGTTTATTCTTTCCACATTTAGTGGTCTTAACCATATTCTCAAAAATCAATGAACTATAAATGTAAGGATTTTTTTCCAGAGTCTCAAAACTCTTCCATTGATCTGTCCTTAGAAAAGAATCCTTTTATTACAATAGCTTTGTAGTCCAGTATTTTAAAAAGCAGGAAACATTGAGTTCTCTAACATTATTCTTTTTCAGAATTGCTTGAGGTCCTTAAATTTCTATATAATTTTTAGGAATAACTTATCAAATTCTGCCAAAAAAATCATTTGAATTTTGGTAGATTGCTGTAATCTGTTGATTAATTTTGAAAGTATAACCACCTGTATTAGCTTTCTGGGGCTACCTTGAAAAGGATGAGAAAAAACTGAGGTAGCTTAAGCAATGAAATATTACTTTCTGCAGTTGTGGAGACCAGAAGTCCCAAGTCAGGGAGTTTAAGGTTGGTTCCTCCCAAGGACTGTAAGAGAGATTCCATTCCATGCCTTTCTTTTTCTTCTGCGGCTTTGCTGGCCATTGCTTGACGCTCCTCGGCTTATGCAGCCATCACCACAGTCTCGGCCTTCATCTCACATGGTGTCCTCCCCCTGCACTTGTCTGTCACTGTGTCATTTCCAGTACCAGAAGTCTTGTTAGGTTAGAGTTCATGCTCAGGAGCTCATTGTCAATCATCCGTAAGGACCTTACTTCTAATATAATCATAACCACAACTACTACAGATTAGGACTTTAACATCTTTTGGAGGAACACAGTTCAAGCCATAATTCCATTTTAATAGCATTAACTTTTGAGCTAATGGACATGAGATGGCTTTTTCTTTATTCAACAATGTTTCATAGCTTTCAGAGTGTAATTTTAGTACTTTGTTATTTTCTTCTAAATATCTTATTATTTTTGATGCCATAATTATAAATAGAATTGGCTTGATTTCATTTTTGATTAGTTCATTATTATTCTATTAAGATGATTTTTGTATGTTAAATTTGTAAGCTGCAAACTTGTTAAGCTCCTTAATCAGTTTTAATTATTTTTTTCAGGTTCTTGAAATTTTTTTCTATCTGCAAGAGAGAGAGAGAGAGAGAGAAAGAGAGGAGAGAGAGAGAGAGAGAGAGAGAGAGAGAGAGAGAGAGAGAGAGTTCTGCTTCTGCTCCAATCTGGATGCTTTTTCACTCCATTTTCTTTCCTGTGAACTTTCTTTTGTCTTGATTCTGTATCCCTTTTCATGTAATATATGTTTATGCAAAACAGCTAAATCATTTTTAGGGCAACATAAAATGATTTACCCTAAATCATTTTTGGAACAATAAGAGGGATCTAAACACATTTTAAAATAAAATTCATGCTGTATTAATGCAATCTTCTTTTTTGTCAACTAACACAGAGTTGTTGAATTTTGACAATAAATTCACCCTATATAAAAAATCTGCAGGATCCTGAGATCAATCTTTGGTACTGAAAAAAAATATGGGAAAAAATTCTGAATGATTTAGCAATATAATTATCTATAATATATTGGTCAACCATCCTTTAAAATGCTGCTTTAGAAGAAGGGTGATATACATGTGAATTTCAGCACACTATTCATAATAGAGTGCATTTTTTTTTTTTTTTTTTTTTTTTTCGGAACCGGGGATTGAACTCAGGCCTTTGTGCTTGCCAGGGAAGTGCTTATTCCACTGAGCCATCTCCCCGGCCCCCAATAGTATGCAATTTTAACATGTGTGAATTATTTCTTTCTGGGATTTTTCATCTAATATGTTGGACTATGAACTGACCACAGATAACTGAAACCTGGGAAAGTGAAACTGTGGGTAAGGGGCTTGCTGTTCACTACCACTTCTTTATAGGGATGGCTCAAGACATGGAAGGAGGAAAAGAATTAAGAAAAGAGACAGCTGGGTGGTTGGGAAGAATGAGTGTCAAATCCGGACTGTGTAGGAAGGACCCTGTGGATTCCTAGAGGCAATTTCAATTGATCTTGTGGAAAAAAAATGAAATGCTTGAACATTTGGGATTTGGCTTTCCAGGCAGGTTGGCCAAGGCTGGCTCTATCTGCTTCCTTGGGGATTCTGGGAGCTGAGGGAGGGTAGAACATCCACTGAATCCCAAGTCCTTGTTCATAGACTCGTCCTCTTTGCCTCTCAGTCCTAGCCCAGGGACCAGAGACTCTCTCCAGGAGTCCTGTACAATTTTATGCTACTCTCCAGCCTCTTGTTCCCTCTTTCCTCTCTCTGCCCTCCTCTCTTGCTCATTCTACAGAAAGAAGAGATGTGGACAAAGCCCAGGTCTTTAGGAACATCTGCTGAGACCCCAGCTGTCTTCCTGCAGGACTGGGGGACATGTAACCCTCCACTATCCTGATTCATCCAAGGACCTCAGTTTTTTGGCTAGGATATTTGCACCAAAGTCAGCAAGGACTTCTGGCTGTTAGAATAACTCACCAAGATCTCTGAGGATTTGCACACATGGAAGGAGAAATGCTATTTTTAAAATATCAGCCAGCGGGAGTTGACTTGTCTAGTCAAAATCACTCAATTATTTAGAAATACCTGGACACAAGGGAGATGTATAGGAAAGAAAGTATTAAATTGTTCTGATAATAGGGCCAGAAGCTGCACACCGGGGAATGAAGAGGGTTTGTTTCTGGGTTTTGTTTGTTTCTTTCACTGTTTGTGTTTCAGAGGGGATGAGATGGTTGAGGGGGGAAAAATGAAAAAGAAAGCAGAAGGAGTTGGAGGAAGAAATGAACCAGGGAGAAATGTCAAAGAGCAGGAGCCCCCGCCCACCTGCTCAAGACTTCGGGTCAGAATAATTTCCATGGGAGAAGACATCCCAGCTTAGCACAGACCTTCAGGAAACATCTGCTAAGCTTGACAGCTGTGCGCTGCTGGCCACTGAAAGACCATCAGTAAGTTGATGTGGACAGAAAGAAAAAGATAGTCCTGGCAGGGAAGACAGGAGTGAGATGGAATGCTCAGAGCGAATAGGAAATCAGAGCTGGAGTGATGAGTTAAATATAAGCCCTGGGAGAATTTAGAAACATTTTATAAAGAGCCCCAGGATCTGAAAGGAGGGACAGCCTACTAAATTTGAGAATATGCAAACCAAAGGCATCTGGGACACACACTGGTGCATGTGAGTGTGCACACACACACACACACACACTCAACTCTCTATAGAACCAAATTTTGTACAGTAATGGATTTCAACTGTGGCCACACATTTGAGTTGCCTCAGTTCTTTTTAACATGCCAGCACCTAATCTCACCCTCAAACCAGTGACATCAGAACCTCTTGGGGCTTAATCTAGACATCCAATTTTCACAGCTCCCCGGGTTTCAGCAGTTGGCACCGTCCTAGAGGAATGAACCCATAATCCTGCTGCACAGAGCAGGTGCCATAAGTGGGTCTCCACAGTTAGAGACTCACCTGGATATCACCCCTGTCCACCTGCATGCCCCCCCCCCCGGGGCCTCATCTTGCATTTTCCCATCATCTGCCTCCCGCCCTTCACCCCAGCTCTTCTGCTCCTGTAGGCAGGATCCCTAAGACACAAGATGCCTTGGAAAACTTGAATTTCAATATCCCATGCATATTCCACACAGCACACTTGTACTAAAATTTTGATTGCTCTAAAATTCAAAAATAACTGGGCATCCGATGCTTTTATCCATTAAATATGGCAGTCCTCAGGAAAAAAAAAAAAAAAAACTTACAAATAATAGAATTGAAGGTGTGTTGGCCTACACAAAACAGAAAGCTGGCACCACCACCAGCATCAGACACAGTCAAACGCGGAGCCCAGCCCAGGCTTCCTCGGCTAGGAATCTACACAGCTTTTCCTTTCCCCTCAGGCTGGCACTCGATGTGAGTTGTGATCACCAGAGGGCGCGCTCTGAGCTGGCAGGAGGAGCCAGCCTGGGAGAGCAGGAAGGGAGCAGGATGGACAAACACCAGCAGTGTTTAGGAACAAAGACTGTGCTCCCCCGAAGGACACTAGTGCCTGAGGACCAGGCTCTGGGGAAGGTTCTTCATCTTTAAGTTAAGTCAACTTGCAGGCATCTAATATTAACAGAGAAAGAAGACCAAGGCCAGAATAGCGTGGCCATGCGCTTCTCTTATAGTGGTTTATCATCTTTATTTTTCAGTTGCACAAATGACATAACCCAAACATTAAAATGTGACTGTCCTTCTTGAATGTCATCATTCCACTTGCTTTCCTCTGGTAGCAAGGATTTCATAGACACTGTCTATCTTCCCAGAATCTCTCTGTGCACACGTGTGTTGGTGTGAATGATCTGAATTTGTTGACAGGATTCTTTACACAAATGCCATCCCAATACATAGAAAGAAAGACATCTCTGGGAATTGCTTCTCAAATTTAATGAAATTTGAGAAACACTGTATGCTATGTATTAAGTGCCTCTCATCTTCATATGACCCTCTGAGATAAGGCTTAGTGTCATCTCCCATCCTATCGACAGAAAGAACACAACACAGAGATGTTCAGCAAATGGTCCCAGACCACACAGCACATAAAAGGCAAAGCTGGTGCTTAAACTTGACCCACCTGGCTTTGGAGCACAGATGCTTAATCATTCTTCTGTTATGCTGCATCTTAAGCACTGCGTCACAGTCTATAGGAGAAAAAGGCCATTGTGACTCTATTACCAATCCCTTTTTGATGTATATTTGGGCATGTCCCTGTAGTGGGGACCTTTGTGAAACAGGGAGGGAGAAGCATTCTGAAGGGTGGCACCTCAGAGATGGCTATAGGCATAGGCATAGGTGACATTTTGACAAATCCTGCAACATTTTGCTGTCAAGATGTTGACTCGTTTCCATTCCAAGCAGCCGTGTGTGCTAACCCGTGTCCCCCTGGCTGCCCACAGAGGTGTACGGGCTGAGTCCAAGCTGGTGGAGGTGCAGCGCTGTGACTGGGGGTGGCTCACCATGCCCTGCAGTGGAAGATGGGGACGCTGAGGATGGTGGGTGAGCATGTGTGTCCCGCTGGGCCATGGTGTGCTGTGCGCTTGTGGCCTGAGTTTGCCTGTTGGAGTTCCGGGAGACACAGGCAGCTCTTTGTATGTGTATGAGCTCGTGTGTGTTTTTTTCTTCTGTGAACTTTCTGTTTATATTTTTACTCCACTTTTCCCAGAGGAATGTTTATTGTCTTGATTTGTAGGTGCTCTGATATTATGGCATAGGGGGCCTTGGTCAGTCACATTTGGCCTGCATATTATCTCCTATACAAACACGAACTTTAATGATAGTGACCAGGGTGGTAGAGGGGGCAAGAGGTTTTCTCAGGCACAGCGGGTGAACAGGGAAAATGGAGCAATCTCTCTGAAGGCCGGTTTGATAATAGATACCAAATGTGCCCGTGCTTTTCTGCTGCTGCTGCTGCTGCTGCTGCTGCGCTATTTCTGTCCTGAGGAATAAGCATGCCCAGGGTGACAAGAGGGCCCTGGGGCGTTCACTTCAGCTCTGTTAATAATGAATATGTAAATAATGTCATCATGTAAATATTTAGGAACCTCTAGGTGTCCGGGAATGAGGAATTCATAACGTTATGTCTTTATCACCTCCAGGGCCCTTTCCAAAGGAAGAGCCCCCCCCCCCCCCAACCATTCCAAACCTACCGGCCCCGGGACACCACGGTCAGACAGAGGCCAAGTGAGTCAGCCCCGTGGCAGACCCGGCCTCAGCGTGCATCGAGGCACCTGAGCCCCACCCCCACACTCCCTGGGGAGGAGCCCAGATGCGAGCCAGACCGCACCCGTATTTTTTTCCTAAAGACAAAAGCCACTAGCGTGAATGCCACTTGTCCTTGCAGATGCTGGAGTGGCAGCCTGACATACAAGTAGAATGATTTGCCTCCAGTGAGCATTTGTTCTTTCTGCCGCTATCCCGTTGCTTTGGGGCATCTTTTCTCTGAGGGATTCTCTCCCCTGAGTTCTGTGCTCTCCAGAGGAGCCTAGAACTCTCAGAGTGTGCCCGGGCTCACCTAGCCGGCACACCCACCCTAGACATGGACCCGGAGTTCGGGCCAGAGACAAGGCACGTTCCGGGTCATCCGGGTCACAGACGGTGGCTCTGCATGCGGCTGGCTGCAGCCTTTGTCCCTGGAGCTGCGCTGCAGTCGCACATTCGGTTCTGTTATGGGGCTGAACCTCCTGTCCTCGTTGACTGCTCAAGAATTGCCAGGCCCCTTGGACATGACGCAGGAAACTCCATTTCTGCTCGCAAACACCAAGGATGATTTCTGTTTCTAACCAAAGCCTCCAGGGTCTCTCATCGGGATTGCATCTGGAGAAGCAGGCTGCTGAGGATGGTGTAGGACGGCAGCGTCAGGATCGAGTTTATCCCTGCAGACACAGGTGGCTTCCAATCAACCCCAGACACCTCTGAAGACACAGAACTTCCCTCAGCCAGGAACGCTGTTGGGCTTTTCAATGCACTTTCTGGGTCACTAGGGCGCCGTTGCCCTCTTTCCTGCGTATGGTGGCGGGACCAATCTTCTTCCCACACGGCTCTGCAGCGCCACTGCCTACAGGATGCCTGTGCTGGGTCTCTGTCCCCCACTCACTCTCCTGCTCCCTGTGTGCCCACCTGTTCCCTTTGCTTTCTGCATCAGCAGCCCGTTGGGGACAGAAGCGAGGCAGATGGGGTGTTTGTTATTCTGGCGTCTTCCCTGCCAGGTCACCATGGGCTGCTGTGTCCCTTTACTGCAGACATCTCCACGGAGCCACCCTTTCTGGGTTCTGAGTTCCTCTTTGGGGATCTAAGGCAGTGACCCTTACCTCTTACACTCCTTAGCTACGGTTCTCCCATCCCCATCACCTGATCCCACCTGCTCCATGAATTGGCGTTTTCTTAACCATTTTCTTCTCCACCACCTTCAGGGTCAACCCTCCCATCAGATGTGAGCCAGGATGGAAGGTCTGTCCCTGTCACCCTTTCCTGCCCCTTGTGCCCTTGCCCAGACATACCAGGCCTTTGCACCCCTCCAGCCTTGTCTGCCTTTCACTCAGGAGCAGCCTCGTCCCTCTTATCTCTGCCCCCAGCCCTCTGCTCTCAGAGGCCATGATGGGCTAAATGATGCTCCAGTCCCTGGATCCCAGGAGTGCTACCTTCTATGACAGAACTGACTCTGCAGGTGTGGGGAGGACTCTTGAAATGGAAAAATTACCTGGGATTGTCTGGGTGAGCGCCAAATGTCATCACAAGTGTCCTCAAAGAGGGAGGCTAAGGGCATGTGACCCTAGAACAGAAAACTTGGGATACTGGAAACAGAATGAAGCCGTGCAGTTGGAAGAGAGAAGAAGGGGCTATGAGCCATGAAGCACAGGCAGGCTGGGGATACAGGGGAAGGGAAGGAGAAGGATTTTTCCCTAGGGCCTCCAGAAGGGACACAGCCTAACCAAAACCTTGACTTCTGCCAGTGAAGTTGATTTCATACTTCTGACCTCCAGAACTTTAAGAGACTGAATTTATGTTGCTTCAAGTTATGCACTGTTGTATTTTAACTTCTGAAATTATTTTACAAAAAGCCACAATAAACCCTGGTTTAATGATTAAATGAGAACATTTTCCTATCTGTTTACAGTAACGAATGCCTGTCCTCACAGGCGCACACACACGTAAGTAGATTGCAATACTACTATCGCCAATTGTTGAATTTTCCTTGCCAAGTTGCACAAGTCCAGGCAGTGTCTTCTCCTGGGATGACTGTGGGGCAGGTGTCTGGGGCAGAGTCAGCACTGCACCGTCCCTGACATGGTGTCCCAGAGTCCCCTAGTGAGTCTACACTCAAGTACTGCACAATTGAAAAATACCACTGTAAGTCCCACACCAACGTTACAAGTTTGAAATCCTGTGGGTCCATGTTATTAGCAGTCCAGGGTCTCAGGCCACCTGTAGGCCATGGGCTGGACATCTTCCCTTTAAGCTACTAAATTCATAGTAGTTGCTACAGTAGCCCAAAGAACCTAATCAGAAGCCTTCCCCCACCCCACCTGAATCATGTCTGCCACTTCAGCCCAAATCTACCGTGCCACTTGCATTGAACCTGTACTGTATTGAACTTGTATTGGACCTGCTGTTTAAGGACACTGGTGATGACATTTGAAGCTCTCCTAGATAATCCACGTTAATTTTTCTGTCTCAAGAGACCTCAGCATACCTGTAGTCCCTTCTGTCAGAGGCTGAATTTCCCTTGTTATTAACTAGATAATATAGTATTACAGTGATCACAAAGCATTTGCACCTGCGTTATGGGGTGTGATTAAAAAATATTGGTGATGTGGCCACGGAGATAGCTTGATGGTCTAAGCACCTGCCTGGCAGGCACAATGACCTGAGTTAGATCCCCAGTACCCTTGATGTGCTAGCCCACCCCAGGCCAGCCCCCGAAACCATGCTTGGTGGCACATGCCTATAGTCCTAGCACTGGTGAGGCTGAGACAGGAGGATCACGATGAGTCCAAGCTGCGTGGTGAGACCCTGTACCAAATAAATAAATAAACAAATAGACTTTTTTAAAAATTGAAAACAATATTGGTGAATGCTGCTGTTGAGTGCCATGCTAAGGAAAGGAAAGGCTTACAAAAATACTATGACATGTTCTCTCCCACCTTGTCCACTGCGTCTGGCACTGTGTAGTCTCTGACTCTTTCCCAAAGTCAAAATGATGATGGAAGGTAAACATTTTGAAATGAATTAGAACACCAGGGCAGCCATGATTGTCCAAACAAAGACATGAAAGACTTGCAGAACTGCTCCAGGAAGGGGCAAGAAAGATAGGATAAGTGTATTTCAAAGGGAGGGATTATTGGGGATGGATTGCACTGTATTGTACTGTAATATTCCTTTGAAATGTATATACTGTATTTTATCATACCTTGCATATTGGATGAGGTATTGTAACTCATCTAGCAATGAAAGTATATAGGAGGACCCAGGGATGGTGGCATGCACCTGTGGCCCACAACAGACAATTTGGTGGCTTGAACGCCATCAGTACAGGCGTCGTCACACCTCCCCTGTCTGCAGCACTAGACTCCAGGGGAGTGTGGGAAGGCAGCTACCAGTGGCTTTCTCTTTGCACCCCCAGGGCTGGGAACAGGTTTGACACCAATTTTGCTGAATGAGAAAAGCAGGTGTGAGGAGGGGGATGGAAGAATTCACTATTCAACTCTCAGCAAGGCAGCTCAGTGGACCGGAAGCCAACACAGGATTCACCCTCCAGGTGAGACTCAGTTTCTTGCTGGGTAGAACAGGGCCAGAATCCTCCCAGGCAGGGTTAGTGAAGAGCTTGCACTAGGATAATTCTAGAGCTTGGTGCTATGTGGGAGATCTGCTTCCACAGAGGAAAGTAAGACAAACTCCTGTGGAAGACACACTATGATGGGGAAGAGGACTTCTGGGAGATGAAAAAATATCCATATTCAAATATTTTTTAGTAGAAATCAACACCTGTGAAAGAACTGCACTGGTTGAAACATACCTTCTAAAATTCAGGACTATCAGGGCCAGGGAGATGGCTCAGTGGAATAAGTGCTTCCCTGGCAAGCACAAGGGCCTGAGTTCAATCCCTGGTTCTGCCAAAAAAATATAAATAAAGTTCTAAAGCAAGTGTGGTATACCTGTCTTCTTTCTCTCTGGTGCTTCTGTCCTTCTGTCATTCTTTCTTTCTGTCTGCACCTTCTGCCAGGGATTATGCAGCAAAAAGGCCCTCATCAGATGCCAGATCCTTGACCCTGGATTTCTCAGCCTCCACAACTGTAAGAAATCTCTGTTCTTCATAAAGAACAAATGTTCCATACTCTTCTGCTATAGCAACACAGAATAGACTAAGGCAAGGACATTATTATTAATACAACTCATGGGAGTTGAGTAAGGTCTGCAGATGCCATGATAATATTCCATCCACATTAATTCCCCAATTTTGAAAACCATACTGACGTGTGTCCAAATGACTCTTCTCACAACCAGCCCACTGGGCTATTTGCTGTTAAAGACATCTCAGGTCTCATATGACTGACTTAAAAAATAATGCCACATATTTCAAGAGAAAGAATGCAAGATTGAGAAAGCAAATGTGACGAAATACTCCCAATTGATAAAAGGTGCATGGACGGTCCTTACTCTATTCTTGCAATATTTCCCTAAGGTTGAAATAATTTCAAAATAAAAGTCTTGCAAAGAGCACAACATTTGGGGTACATTCTCTGTGCTGTCTGAGGATCTTTCTGTGAGAATACACAAGAGTGTGCCCGGCTTCACTACTAGTCAAGGAGTGAAACCGCTAGTGAACTGTGCGTCAAGGTGTTAAATCTCGTCATCTTACATATGAATATGACTTGCAGTTAACTGCCATTGCTAATACATCCGGATGTCCTGGAATTGCAGCGTGGCTGCGGAAAGTCCACTTTCCCAGCCTTTCATCCTGCACCTGGCCCTACTGCTGCTCCAGGGAGGAGCCTCTTCCCCAGCAGACTGGCTTTCCGCAGTGCCCAACTCCGGCCACTAGGGGGTGCTCGCAACCCCTTCTGTCCCTGCTGCGCAACTCAGAGCCCGAGACCCTGGAACCCAAGGACCTACCCCTTGCTTCCTGTGGGAGGTGTGAACCGGCTTAACTCAGTGGAGAGAGCCTGAGGTCTCTGGAATCCAGTGCAATTGTTGCCCTCCCCGCTTCTCTTTTAACCCCTTGGCTGTTGGTTGGAAGATGACATTAATATGCACAAAATTAAGAGTTAATTAATTCCACTGAATGGATCTGGGGAAATACAGTTCAGTAGAGCAATACACTCCCGGAGGACTCAGGCTGACAGGGGCCCTTCCTATCTAGATGTCTCCTGCGCTGCCTCCCTTGTGTCTGAAAAAGCTGAACTGCGCGAGTGAAAAACAAGGAAGTGCTTTAAGATGGGACGGTTCACATAAAATCCAGGTTTTGTCTTTACTTGTGAAAAGGGGTGGAAGACCCCATCTTTCGCTGGTGCTCCTACTGGACAGAGTGCACCCTCTCCAGCACCCCTTGGACCCACCAGGCCCTTTCGCCTTCCCCAGGGCCACCTCCCTGGGTTTTGTCACCTACCTGGCCCCACAGGCTTCTGTCTTTGTCCTGAGACCTACAGGAAAGCCCACATTCACCAGACACCCTGACAATGAGCCAGTTCCCATTAATCACATTTTCTGGTCAACTGCCTTTTTTTTTTTTTTTTTTTTTTAGAAAAACCCTTGAGGTTGTAAGGTTTTCTGGGAACAGATTTTTTTTCAAGTTATGTAATGCGTTGCTAAGCCTCTGTGTCATCATTACAACCACTGTGGGAAAAAAGCCTAGCTGCAGGACCTGAATGTCACTGAAAGTTCTTGTGCCTTAGTTGCCTTGTTTGGAAAAGGGAGGCAGTGAGCACCTCTTAGGACTCTTCTACAACAAGGGGTGTGTTTTGGTCAATCAAAACCCCCAACAGAAAGCTTGGCACAGTGGGAGCCAAATAAGTGTTCGCTGTTCTCATGAGTAGTTGTCACACATGGAGGCTGAATTCATGGGATAAATGAGGCCAGTGATTTGTAAACTTCAGTGCACATCGGTCCCACCTGAAAGCTGTGTTGGCACACATTGCCAGGCACCTCCCCAGACTTTTTGATTCGGAAGGTCTGGGCCATGGTTTGAATATGTGCATTCTTTTCAACAAACGTGCAGACAATGGCTGATCCCTGTTTTGGAAACTCATCTCTGCATTAAAGACAAACTGACCATGCTGAAAATGTGCCTGCACCTCAATTTCCTTCTCCTTATAAGAGCCATGGTAAATTTGAAAGGTTTAATGTGCGTGTGGTACTTAGAACAGTGCCTATCTAAACAATCAGACACACTGTGAGTTACAAAGGAGAATGCACAGGAAAATCTAAACATGAGAAGGACATAAGAGAAGAGCCAGGAGCCCACGGGGTCACTTCCTTTTAATCCCCTTGGTCAGCTTAAGGAGAACACCCAAGGAAGCAGTTCTCTGCACTGAGGTTGCCAGGTGGCCCAGGAAGCAGGTCAGCGCTAATCTTTAGACCACAGCCTTTCTGACTCGGTGGGCTCTGGGGTCTTCCCACAGCATGTCCCGTGAGCTGTAGGTAGTCCGAGTCTGAGACATGGATGTGGAAGCGGCCCTGTCCTGACTAAGCCACAAAAAGCAGCACCCGCTGTGATTCCCCATCAGAATCCATAGCTAGCACAGCACAGGCACACAAGACCCAGGGAGAGAGAGAAGGAACACAGGACAACAACGCCTGCAGGCTGAGTGCTTAAAGGAGTGCGGGTGAGTGAGGGGTATATGGGGCTTCACCTGAGCGGGCTTTGGAACAGACTTCCCATGACCTCCCGGCTTGTGATCCCATCCAGCCCTGCATCTCCAGGATGGGCAGAGGGTGCAACCTGGATGGGCAAATAGCCCCAGATCATCCCCAAATGTAAGTGGACCCAGAGTTCTGCACTGCTTTGCCCAGCAGGACCTTGTTGCAAGGAGCAGGGACTGCCCCTGGGCCATGGAGGCTCAGCCTATTTCCACTCTGAGTGGGAAGTGTGGCAGGTTTGTGTTCCCCTAGGTCAAGGTGTGGCTCTGCCCCTGGGAAGTAAGGAGCAGCTTGGGGTCACAGATTGCCTACGGGGGCTCCTTGCAGTGTGTGACATACTGGTGACAAGGCACGAAGGGGACTTCCACAGCCAGTGTTGACCTTCCCCATGTTCCTACACATTTGCAGAATCATGAGGACCCTCACTTTGAGCCCAGCTATGGGGAGAGCACATGTGACAGGGAGAAACCCTGAAAGCACACCTTGCCTCACAGCTTCTTTGCATTTGTTCTCTCAGGTGTTGACAAGGTCTGTGATCCACAGCCCTCCTTCTATGCTCCTGCCCGATTCTGCTTTTGCAAGGACTGAGCTGAACACCCGCACCATGGCCTCATGCCCTGCATGTAGACACCTGGAATGAAAGGCTCTCCTCTGGTCTGGCCCTTGCAAGAAGCTGGATAACAGAATTTTGCAAGGCTCCTGAGTGTCTCAGCCCCATGGGGGAAAACTCCAGAGCCTCGCAGCCCACCACTGACTGAGCACAGTTTCACATCAGTTGGACTTGGAGGTATGGCTCTGTTATGTGGCCAATGCCCTGGGGAAAGTGCCAAGCCCAGTGTCCTAGGGAGGGCTCAGTGGCCTGCTGTCAACATCACAGTGTGGTTTGCACCCAAATACATCCGCACAGGGTAGTGCACTGGTGTTCCCAGCAGGACCTTGTCGCAAGGAGCAGGGAGCCCCAGGCAGGTGTGTCACGTCCAAGACTGTGCTCTCTTTTCTGCTGCTGGCTCTGCTTTCTCTTCCAGCATCCATATTCCCCTGCACCTAACCATGTGCCCTCTGCGGTCTCCTCAGTTGTCCTGCAGAGCCAGAGCTCTTGCTGCTGAGCACAGAGGACTCTGGGGGTCAGAAGGATCTTCCACTCTTGTAAGGCACGGATTTCTGAAGAATCTCCACCTTCCTCCACTGTTCTCTGAGAATTGCCTCCTCCAGATACGCTGCCCAGAAGACTGCATCTCTCCTATGCTCCTCATGATCTCCTAGAAACTACTTCATGTTTTTGTCAGGTAAGGCCAAGGGAGAACAGCTCTTTAAAAGAGGAGTAGCTAAGTGGAATATCTCTTTGCCCTTGGTGTTTTCCTTCATTCTGTAGCCAGGATAAGAGATCACTGGAGCTCCAAAAGCCATCTTGGGCCATGAGGCAAATTGGAGAATGGAAACGAAGGCTAAAGAGAATGAAATAGTGATAGTGACGAAACCCAGGGCCCCTGTGCCTGTAGAGTCACATCATCCCTGAACTAGCTACAGAGATGTTTCAAATCATAGAAAAATCAGCACCGTGACATCCACACTACTGCTCTTTTAGGCACTGTCTCAGCAACTGAACTTAATGGCAACTGAGAGCTGTCCCTCCCCAGCTGCTTCTGGCTGGGCCACCTCTTTCCCAATCTCTCCATGTGGGGCAGACCCTTCGTTATTCGCAGCCCATCCTTGCAGCCTGAATGTTCAGTTTCGTGAGTTCTTGTCCAACTTCTGGTGCTTTGTACAACCACTGATGGGGGACGTATGCACTGGGGGGAAGCCCTTGGAGGCGAGTGGCTTGCACTTCCTGCTTCTTCCTGTTCAGGCAGGGCTGATGTTCTTTAGCCAGGATGTCAAAGAGCAGATGCACTACCCGTTACCTTGCTAGCCAGGCATGATGGTGCACACCTGCAATCCCAGCACTCTGGGAGGCTGAGGCAGGAAGACTATGAGTTCAAGTCCAGCCTGGGCAATTTAGCAATTTAGCAAAACTCTACCTCAGCAGAGAGAGAGAGAGAGAGAGAGAGAGAGAGAGAGAGAGAGAGAGACAGAGAGAGAGAGAGATCCCTTAGTTCAATCCCCACTACTAAACAAACAAGCAAAAAGCTTGCTAATAAGGAAAGGAAGGAGTGGAAGGCAGTTAGGAATTTCTAGAAGGGGGTTAGTGCTGTAGCCTAGAACAATGGCCTTGAGATCAATTCCCCGTACTGAAAAAAAAAAAAAAATCAAGAATACTCCTGCCATGGCTTGGCTGAGAGACACCTGGCTTCCCACATTAGAAATTTGCTTTGCCCATTTTGGAAACTCCCATCTACGGAATTATACTGAATGTACCCTTTTGTGTCTGGCTTCTTTCACTCACTATCATGTGTGTGAAACTCCTCTCGTTGCTGCATATATATAATTCTTGATGGGCGCGAGGGTCATTTTCAGGTGGAGCTGTTTTGAACAGTGCTACCTTGGATGTGTTCCCATATATTTCCTGATTTATGGATTTACACACTTCTGCTGGGCCTCTACCTAGAAATGAATAGTAGGAACATGGAACCAGAACACATGCAGCCTTATTAGCGACAGCAAGGAGTTTTCCAAGGTAGTATAATTTGGTATTCCCACCTGCAGAGCAGGAGAAGTTCCTGTTTTTCTCCTTCCTTGCCAACATTTATTATTGTCTGTCAGTTTCACCATAGCCATGTTGGAAAGCAAGCTGTAGTCTTCCTATATGCCCACTTGGAGATCCTCCTCTGTGAGGTATTCTTTCAAGACTCCTGGAGAGTCTTCTGTGGAGTTACCTTTACTCTGACCAACTTATAAAATTTTCTGTATCTGACTATGAATTTTTTGAAGAACATATGAGTTATATGCTTACTTTGCAACTTGCTTTTTACTCTCACAAAAGTCATTTGATGAGGCAAATAATCCTAACCAAGGAAGCAAAATACCTCTATAATGAATGCTACAAAACATGGAAGATGGTTGGGTGTGGTGGCATATATCTGCAATTCCAGCCCTGAGAAGGCTGAAGCAGAAGGATTGCTGTAAGTTCCAGGCTAGCCTGGGCTACGTAGTGAGTTCAAGGCCAGTTTGGGCTATGTGGTGAAACCTTGTTTCAAAACAAACAAACACACAAAAGCACTAAATAAAGAAGTTAAAGAAGATAGTGGAAGGTGGAAAACCCTCAAAAGTTCATAGACCAACAGAATCAATAGTGGCAAAAAGGCCATATTGGGGCCGAGGAGATAGCTCAGTAGAATAAGCGCTTTCCTGGGCAAGGGCCTGAGTTCAAGCCCCAGTTCCACTAAATAAATAAATAAATAAATAAATAAATAAATAAATAAATAATAAAAAGTAGAATGGCCATATTATTAGATGCAATCTGTAAATTCAATGCAATCCCCATTCAAATACCAATGACACTCTTCAGAGTTAGAAAAAGTTTCAAAAAATGCTATAGAAGTACAAGAGATCCAGAGCAGCCAAAGTAGTCATAAGAAAATAGAGCAATGCTTGGTATTGTAATATTTGATTTCAAAATGTATTTCAGAGCTATAATAACAAAAGTGGTGTGGTACATAAAAACCAGAAATACACACACAGAAGAGACCACTCATCAGTTTCCTCCCAAAGGAGTCCCATGGGGCTTCCTACATGGTTTCCAAAAGGTTTCTTTTCATTTACATCAAAAAAAAAAAATCCCAGACACAGATCAGTGTCGTACAGTAAAGAACACAGAAATGAGACCACACAGCTGCAGCTGAATAACTAATTCTTAACAAACGTGTCCAAAATGTACTTTGTAGAAAAAACAGCTTCTTCAGCAAATGAGTAGTGGGAAAACTGGATATTTACATGTGCAAAATAGAACTATATAATTTATTTCTCACCTTATACAAAAATCAACCAATTGGATCAAATGTCTAAATGTAAGATCTGAAATTTTGAGAATGTGTTAAGAAAACAGGAAAACACTTTCAATCATGGGGACTACCAACAATTTCCTGAATGCAATAGCAATAGAAAGCCAGTGAGATTACATTGAATTAGAACCTTCTATACAAGGGACAGAACAGAGCACAGAGAAAGCATACCGAAGGGGAGAAAAACCTTTGGCAAGTACTCATCTGATGGAGGATTAATGTCAACACTGTATAAAGAACTCAACACAAAAAAAAAAAAAAAAAAAAAAAAAGCAAATAATCCAATTAATGAATGGCAAATAAATTAAACATATACTTCTCAAAAGAAGTACAAAGGAACACTAATTACATTTTTTAAAAGTTCAGCATCTTTAGATACCAGGGAAATGACAATCAAAACTGTATTGAGATTCCCTCTTACTCCAGTTAGGATCTCTATCATCCAGATCCAATAAAGGTAAATACTGATGTGGATGCAGGAGAAGAAAGAACCATTCTATACTGTTGGCAGGAATGTAAATCAGTGCAACCACTATGTATATCAGTATGCTGTTTCCTTTAAAAATGAAAAACACAGCTGGGCATGGTGGCATAAACTTGTAATCCCAGCACTCAGGAGGCTGAGTCATGAGGATAATTATGAGTTCAAGGACAGGGCTACATAGTAAGCTCAAAGCCAGTTTAACTACATGGTGAAACCCTGTATAAAAATGAAAAACACTGTAGAACAATGATATGACCCAAGAATTCCATTTCCTGGTATATACCCAAAGGACTCAGAGCATGAATATAGTGCTTCACAATAGCTAAGTTATAGAAGCTCAATGCTCATTATGCATAAATTAATAAAGGAAATTTGATACTTCACCCAGTGGAGTAATATTCAGCTATAAACAAAAACAAAGATATATCATTTTGAGGAAAATTGATGGAACTGAGATCATCAAATTGAGGGAAAAAAGTCAGATTCAGAAAGATGATTATTGCATGTTTTCTCTCATCAGCAGAATCTAGAGGTAAGAAAATGATATGAAAGTAGAAGGAAAATTGTTACTGAAGAAGTGGTTGGGAGAAGAGAAGGTAATAGAGGACGATAGGGTGGATAATATCAAAGTATGATATATATTCATGTATGAATATGCCACAAGGAAATCCATCATTCTATCTAATTAATATGTACTGAGGAAAATAAAAAACAAAACTAAAAAATTAGCTTTCTGGTTAAGAAGCTTTGTTGTTTTCTAAGTAATCTTTTCAAATCTCTTGGGACTCTAACAGAGGTGTTAGAATTTTACCTTTCCCAGCTCATTGCAATCACCCTCCTGCCCACCTTCTGAATGATCTATCAGAGACTTATGCAAGTGAGAAACCTGTGTATAGTAATGTGACCAAGAGTCCAACACAGAACTTTACACATAATCATAGTCATTTCCTAAGTCTGAGATATGCAGAGTTTCCCAGAATGTTAACTCCTGTGTAAATTTTATTTGGAACTTTGCCAAGATTTGAAGGATCATTTATTTTAAATAGTCACTGACAGCAAAGTTGTCCAAGGTAGGTGAATAACCTCTATCACATGATTGGGTTGGTCTCCATTCTGGCAGATTCTGTTTTATATAGAGACATACACATTTCATTGACTCTTAGCTCAAGCCCTTAACTGTAAATGAAAATTTTCAACAAACTTCAATTGATGTGTATCTCATTCCTTTTAAATCCAAATTCATACACTATAGCTTAGTGTACATATATGTACACTATGTATGTACACTATAGAAAAATATGTATGTATAATGATCAGTAGAGCAGTGACATAGTATATCACTAAAAATATCTTCTCATGTGGTCATGTCATATCTCGGCATTGATGTTCATATTGTTTATGATAGATATATTAATCTGGAGGAGAGAATTATCTGTGTAAAGATGTGCCACCTAATTGTAGGCTATTAGAGGCACTTTGATGAAATTTTTGAGTAAAAAGAAGCCATGGCATTAGATGTGGTAATCCACATCTATAGTCCTAGCAACTCAGAAGGCTAAGGAAGAAGAAATGCAAGTTTGGGGCTACCCTGGGCAAATTAACAAGACTTTGACTCAAAAAATAAATCAATAAAAAGAGCTGAGGTTGCAGCCCAGTGGAAGAGCACTTGTCCAGCACATGTGAGATACTGAGTTCAGTCAACAGCACCACAAAAGAAGGAGAGGAGGGGAAATGAGTGGAGGACAAGGGGAAGGGAGAGGGGGAGGTGGAAGAAGAAAAAGGAAAAGAGGAGATGGGGAAAAGAATGGAGAGGCTAGGGCCAAAATGTTGGTTTTCCTTATGGCCCTCCTTTTTCTCTACACAGGGGAAGTAGAGGCTCAGAGAAGATTTGGTCTACAAACTTAGGTTGTTAACCCTTCAGAAGAGAAGCTTATTGTGAACTTGTATTATAACGTCATGTAACTCAGTAGTGTCCCAAATTTTCTGATGAAGGAGATTATGAGGCCAAAGAGGAAAGTGATCAATGATGTAGAGTGTGCCTAAGGAGAGTCACATGGAGAGAAAACATTCTCTCAGGCTTTCACAGAGAGCACATTGGCCAAGCAATGGCCGTGACTCATCCACCTGGCTGACACTGACAAAGGATCTACAATCTGAGGTACAGGGTCTCAAGATAAATCCTGAGGGGATTTCACTGACCTTATCAGATCCAAAAGCTAAAACTCTTGTTGCATAAGTCCTGCTTTATCTTGGTCTTAAACATCCAGCAGAAAAGTATAAAAACAAAGTGTAAGAAGTAAAGCCATGTTGTTATGTTGAGCTGTAGGGGACTCAGGTCAACAACTTCTGACATTGCCAGTCAAGCGGAAGACCTAATACTATTATGGACTACTGGACTCTTTTAGAATATTTTGCTGAGTTAACACACCTATAATATTCAAATAACGGAACTAAACAAAAAAAGGGATACAGATGAATGTCCACTTTTTATTCAAAATGGTTAGGATAGATATATAGTTACATTCTCTTAATGAATAGAGGGATTTTTTCTAACAGTGTTTGTAAATAGGATATCATATCTGCATCTTGTGCAGCAAATAAACACTGGGAAGAGAGTATGCAATTAATTATTGAAACTGTCCTACCAAATTGATTTGAAACTGTCTCATTGTTATTTGTTTCTCAATAAAATTTTGGGAAAAGAAAAAAAAGAATGGAGATGGGAGGGTGAGGTTGAGGAACTGGGCTAGAGGGCCTCCTGAAGTCAAAGGAGCTCACAAAGGTGTTTTCTGAACCTCAGGCTACTTTCCTCCTAACCTGGCATTCTGTTTCGTTGCACTCAGGACAATGAATGCTTCTCCTTCCTGTTCCATACTAGACTCAGGCCATGCAGCAGGTGTGGGTACTGCTGCCCAAACCACCTGGCTCTTCACTGCATTTGCTTTTCTAGATAAAAAGGTCTGTGTCAAAGCCCAGCTGTGCCCCAAAGTAGCCCTGTAACTTCAGGAGCACAGAGCTCACATTCACCAAGTGAATGCCAGAAACTCAGCAGGGCGACTGATGGAGTTAAGACTCCATAAGAATTGCTAATGCTTATTGAGAGCTTCCTGTTCCAAAGGTCTAGGAAGGAGAATCTCCTGTTGCTCTCACAATCCTGCCACAAGCAGGGAGACCATAATATCCCCAGTTTATACACAGGGGAAGTAGAGGCTCAGAGAAGGTAAATAAATGGTCCTGGGCCACACAATTGACCAATAGCAAGGTTGAGAGTAGACCCCAGGCAGTTTGCAGTCTCCCATCATGGAATAACATCTGGGTCAAATTGCCCAGAATAAGGAAAACACTCAAAGAATCGAGGCCCTTGCCTCCTGTTACGTGCCCATTGGCTGCTTAATTCTAAACACCTACTTTTACTGTTGCTGTCCCCCTCATCTCCCAAGAAGATGTCACGTGCCCTTGGTTTAACCCTATTTCATGTGTGCCACAGTGGCCTGTTTTAAACAAGTTAATTTCTAACAATATCCCCACTGCCTAAATTTGGCAGGACGCATTAATAGAGCACTAGTAAAAGTGATGTTAATTTTAATTTATTTGCACACACTATAGGAAAGTCTGCATTTGCCCTGAAATTCATGCTGATATTTACCTAAATACCTAATCCCATAGGCAACAAAAAGCTCACTATGTCAAAAATATTCCCAAACCCCAGGCCACTTATGCTTGGAAACGCTTAGGCATAGCTACTCTCTTTGAGCACTGGTCGTAACAGGATTTGGCCTGTGGGTCTCTAGATCCCTAAGAACACTGTCTGATGTAGATCATCGAGGGCATGCACGGTAAATATAGAGACTTTCAGCGCAAAATAAACTCCACTTCCCAGCAGGTGTGGCTGCTGAAATTTTCCATTTTTGAAAACAGTTGCGGGCTGGGAGAATTGTAGGGAGTTTTGGAAAGGGGGTGTCACGGCAGCTATCTGAAGATGGGAGATTGTGAGAAAACTGAGGCTCTGGAATGTAGGGGTGTGTTTCAGGCTGAGCTGCTGCTACTGCCCAGTACACAGGATTCTCTAGTGCCAGGCTTTGGCTTTCTCATCTATCAAAGAAGGAGGTTGGACTAAGACCACCCATAGCTTCCTGGATCTGGACTTCTGAGTTGCCACTGGAATAAGGAGCCTAACCCACCCCATGATCTCTAATCCATCAGTCTAGGTCACACAGTGAATGTATCAGCACTTGCTTAATTTCCAGCTGTGGGACTCAGGCCCAGCGCTAGACCTCTCTAAACCTCAGTTTTCTCCATAGTACAATAAGGAATAATAATGCCCATCTCACAGAGTTGTTGTAGAGGTAACACATAAAAGATCTAAATTAAAATGGATGCTGAACACATGTCCATTTCTTCATGGGCTGAGAAGATATCTCGGTGGCATAAGTGCCTGCATTGCAAGCACAAGGTCCCAAATCACACATTCTCCCTTTTCTTTTTTTCACTTTTTCCCTCAGCATTCAAACTACCATGCCCCATCCCCTGGTCCAACCCTCCTTGCCCTGCCAGTGCCAACAATCTAGATGCTTAAGTCTTCTACCATCCACTAAGCCAATAGGAACCAGCTGGTAAATAAGCCTATTGCTTCAGTCATTTCCCAGGAACATTTGTATTAAGAATTCTGATTCTATTTCAATGCTCAGGGTAAACAGAAATCAGTAACTTATATATGACTACATCTGATGAAAAATTCTATTTCTTGGTGAGGCTTGATAAATACTTGAAACATTTTCTCTTTTTGCAATACAGTCATCTCTACATCCATAAGTTGTCATCTATAGGTTTAACCAACTGTGGATGGAAAATATCCAGAAAAAAAAAATGCATCTGTACTGAGCATGAACGTATCTTTTTTCCTGACATTAGTCCCTAAAAAATACATCATAACAACTCTTCATGTAGCATGTACATTATATTAAGGATTATCAGTAATATAGAGATGATTGAAAGTATATAGGACTTTGGGAATAGGTTTTATGTAAATACTGCTCTGTTTTATAAAAAGGGATTGCACAACCTAGGACATGGGTATCCACAGGGGCCTTGTAGTCAGTCCTTTGAAGATCCTGATGGATGGTCAGATATTGTGTGTATCAGCAGTGAGTTCCTCATTGATATACTTGGTTTCATGCTCTGCCTCTTTTTCCTCCTGGCAAAATAACCCACTTTATTAGATCTATCTCAGAAGTTTGACCAATGGGAAAAGACTCATGGCTGGTATTCTTGTTTATTTCCCCTGTCAGCCACCCCTAAATTCTTTTTGGAAGTAGGTGGAGCATAAACGAGAAATGGTAAACAAAATTCTTTCTTTGGTCTCATATGGACAGGTCGTGGTCTCTTTGGGCTACTTCATGGCTCCCAAACTGTAATTATTGGTTGCTTTTTTCAGTGTCCATTTGAATTGAGAGTCTTCACTTGTTCTAAATTCACTTGGGATCCTTCTAGACCCAGGAATTAAAGGTGACTCTTCATTCCTGTAAATCAGAGGCTGTCCATCTAAGGAAATATTCCCGGGCTGTCTGCATGCGTGCGGTGAGGTGGGCCAATTAAAGCTACATCCCAGTTCTTTCCAAGTAGGAGTTCAAGGTGGCCTCAGACACAGGAAGCTTCTTTATGAGTCCAGTTTCCAGCCTAGACAACCCTACTATAACCCACATCCCTGAGGTCCTACAGTGGTAGAGATGAAAACTGGGCCAGAAGGATCATTATAGGAAGCCCTTCTGGACTCTGTCACAGTCCAGAGGGGTCCACATCTGTAATGCCAGGGAAAAGTTATCAGAATTGCAGTAACTAATTCCAATCTACCATCTCTGGTGCCATACACAGTGAGAATAAAGACATGAAGGCATATTTGTAGTTCTGGGAGGCCAAAAAGGTCCTAAGTCCAGTCAGAACAACAATGGCTAACTAGAACTAAGGTCTCAACCCAGAGCCAAACCTGGGTTTTATTAATTCATGAAGAGAGGAATGGCTCAGGGATGAGTGACTGAGAGAAAGGTGTAAAATATATTAGTGCTGGGGGCTGGGTTATGTAGGAGGCCTGAAATCACCTCTGTAATATGCAGAAAGAGAGAGATGCATAACCAAGATCGGGGCAGTCTCTAGCATGTTGGGGTTGGTTGCTTCAAGTGTCATCCATGCCCTGAGATGTCACAGCTTCTTTCTTAAAGCTCCGTTTCAGCAGACAGTGTGGTGTCACTTGGCCTAGCTCACACATATTACTTGGGAGCGATACACAGGGCATTACTAACCTGTCCTGTTGCTTTAAACATTATATATCAATACCTTCACTAGACCCATTTGCATTGCTTAAAGCCAATTGAGGGGATAAAGAAATATCCTAGCCAGCACTGTACATATCAATACACAGAAATAGGGCCAAATGCTCTTCTTTCAAGGGGAACTGTCCAAGTGGTCCTCCACAGATCATGTGTGATTTCATTGGCCATGAGGGATCCCTGGCATCATAGGATTTGGACAATGTCCTGAACTGCTACTGACTTATGAAAGAAAAAACCTGCCCCTGAAGATTCTTCAGGCTCCACTGTGTGATAGTAGATGCTAAGCTATTCTGCGAGCCCCACCTCCCTCCCTATGCAAGGGGAGCCTGAGGATAGATGAGAGTGTGAGCAGCACCAGCTGCAACCTTTGGTCTTGAATAACAGCAATCATAGTAAGCAGTAACATTTGTGGACACACATCATTTCACCTTCGTCCTGACCAATGTAGTACCTAGTATCACAGAAGAAAGGGCTGAGCCTGAGAGGTGCAGATAAGTCCCTTAGGGTTAGTAAGCAACAGATATTCAAACCCAGATTTACTCTGATCCACCTCCAAAGCCACATTTTAACAACATCCCAAATCTTCTACCTGCTTTGCTCTGGACTGAAGAGGTGATTTATCACTACTCAGATTGCTGGTGCCTATACCAAGCCTGAAAGATTCTTAAGGCATATGCCAACCAGGGATAGTACAAAGGGCACCGTGAATAGGAGGGCAGGCTTGGGGACAAAGGGCCCCAGTTTGAGCTCAGTTCCAATGCTTAAGCTCCATCTGGCTGTATAGGTAAGTAATTTAAACTTCAGTGACTTTATTTTTACATCCATGAATGGGGATAATAATAACTTTATCCAACTGTAGTAGCAATGAGAGGAATCAGTATATACAATGCACATAGAGGAGGTCTGCACACCGGAAGAGTTTCATTCACAATGAGTGTTCTCGTAGGTCCTATTTCCTCAATCCACAGTTCACTCAGCATCTCCACCTGGCTCTCAAATAGGCAACTCAAATTTGCCAGAGCCAAAGCTGAACTCCTTATCTCACCAAAGCCTGATTTCCCTTCCTATCCTGCCCATCTGAACAACTGGTAACTTTATCCTCTGACAATCAAAGTCCAAAATTTTGGAGCCTGCAAAAGGGCCTTAGAACAATGTTGACTATGGATATGTATGTAAACCACTTGAAAATTTCCTTAATAAATTAAGAGTTATGCTTTGTTGTACGCCTGCTTTTGTGGAAGATAAAATTCCTCAAGGCCTCAGCTCTTTGGACAACTGGCTATATGTGGTGATGCATTGAAGTTTTTGATCTAGCTCATCATAAGATTAAACTGCCTGTCATGGTACTTCAGATGACCAAGGATATAGAGCTGAGTGTACTCAATTACTGACCATGTGCATTTATCCATTTTGGGTTTTAACCTCTTTCTTTATGAATGCAGTTTGTATGTTCAGAAGTTATATCTACATGACTGTCACTGGTACATGTGTGTATGTATGCAAAATATGTATGTTATTAAGCCTTATATTTTGTGAAAAATAATCTATGAAGTATTGTCACATTTTTGCATTTCTCAAATAAGCCCCCTTTTTATAAAGGCAAACAAATATCTTTAAAGAGAAACATTTGAAATCATCCTGGGTAGCTCTCTTTCCTTCAGAAATTCACCTTCAAATCTGTCAGCTATATCTTTAAAATGTAGCCAAACTCCAACTCTTTCTCACCATCTACTGCTACACCCTGACCCAAGTCAACACCACTGCTCCCATGAATGCATTTGGGAGCCTCCTTCCTGGGCTCCTTCTTCACCTCTTTTTGTGACTACCTTCTATAATAGCCAGAACAGTGAAGGATACACAGCATGACTCTCTCCAGACCCAGTGTGGCTCTCCATCTCACCCAGAGAAAATGCCAGTGTCCTAGCAGCAGGCCCCCACTACCTTCTTACTCTTGCTTACTGCTCTTCACCCCTACTGATCTCCTGTTTCCGGAATAGCACTCTCGACAAGATTGGGCATACAAACCAGGACCTTCCAAATGCAGAGATCACAGGGACAGGAGCAGTTGATTTCAGTCCCTCACAAAGCCTCCCTATGACCAGTATGGTGGGAATTTTAAGACATAAATCCACAGGGGATGATAAAAGGCAAAAGCAGTAGAGCTTGGGGAGCTATGGAGCTTAGGGGTGAGAAGTAACTGACTAGGCAGCATAAGATGGCCGAATGCCTGCACCAACTATTTATCTTGAGAATGCTCAGAAAAGACAAGCAAATATGGCAGCAGGTTATTGGTGCTGAGAACAATGAATACACTACACACCCAAAGCTGTGTTGAGAGAAAGCATATATAATAATAGACATTAGAGAATGTCTGTCAGATGCCTGGATCCCCTCCCTGAGGGCACCTTGCTAGGTTCCTGCCTTTCCTTCATGCTAGGGAAAGACTATTTCTAAGGAAGAGAAAACACGATGACTGTGGAACATTAACTAATGGTCAGTGTATAACAGCTGAACTCAATTCAGCTCCCAGCTGAACTAAGAACATGGTTTTGAGTGTGAAGGACCCCCACAAGGATTGTTGCCAGCAGTATAAAAATGAACTCAAAGAGAAGACAGCATGCTGTTGCTGGAGAAGCATATCATGCTGATCTTCCTGATACAAACTCAGCTGTTCTCATCATTGGAGGAGCTCAAGTCCTCTCTCAGAATGACTGCGGTTCTCTTTGGAGGTCTCTGGTCCTTACCTGTGTACTGTTGTTTCCTGCCTCCAGTACCGAACCCTCAGTCCAGTGCACAGATTCTTCACCCTGCTGATATAGATTTTCTAGCTTCCATCACTGACCTTTGGCTTTTGCAATGCAGATCCATGATACAGACTTGCATGAGACATTGTTGTGGACTCTAGGCCTCCAGTTGGACATGGACTGGGATCCAGGACATTGCAGGACATTGCAGGACATTGCCATGGGATCCAGGCCCTCAGCCGGGTTCTTTGGACCTCTAGCATGTGGGCAGATCTCTTGCACCTCTCTGCATTTGACTTTTTGGGTGACTATTATGAAATAATCCTATAAATTATGTTTCCCATATTAAATCCACTCCCTTGCAAACTCTGACTACAACAGTGAGGCTAGTGTATATGCCATCAAGCCAAAATGGTATCGATGGCATCATATTGTAAACAGAAAAACTCAGAGACTGTGGGTTTGCTGGACACTGAGATAGCACCTCTACCTCACTTTCCTGTTTGGGGTCCCAGAATACAGGCAGCCAGGCCTTTCTTTTCAGACAGAAGGCTGAAAGAATCACCTCTGCCAAGTCTGATAACTTGATTCAGGGACACTTTCAAACTGACATATGCACACCAAACCAAACTCAAGGTCAAGAAATGCTTACTATTCAGACAACCACAGATGAAGGCACATCTGAGGAAAGCTCCTACTAGGACAGTCATGTGAACAAGAGCCAACAGAATATGCTAAAGGAAAACTTCCCCCAAATGATCTTCAATCCTCACTAACCTTTGAGAGGATAAAAAATAACTAGAAACACTGCTCCCATGAAACAAGAACAGAACCTATCAAACAAGAACCAAAACTATTATATAAAAGTATGAAAATAGGAACAAAACTTTTGTCAAAAGATTGAAAGATGAAATTGAGGAAAACTTTCAGAAAGTCAGAAAATAAAGAAGAAAAT
>NW_004524788.1:2058974-2070476 GCF_000260255.1 Octodon degus
TAATTCAGATAAAGTGTACCTATTAGATCTTCTTTGTTCAGTGGACTAAAGCACCTGCTTAAGCAAGCTTAGGCAAGGGCAGAGACCGCAGTTGATCCCTGTCATCACATGCCGCGCCAGCCTCGCCCCCAGGGCAGGCTGAGCTGGCCAGAGTCCATGCATGGGAGTGCATGGCTGCAATCCCAGCACTGGTCTGGAAGCAGGAGAATAACCATGAGTCTGAGCTGTGTAGGGAGACCCTGCAACAACCAAATACATTTTTAAAAAGTTGAATATTGTTTACAAAACATATTAAAAACTCCCCTTTCAGTAATTTTCAAGGATATAAATACCACAAATTTTTCCTTAAGTATATAAAAGACTGGAAGGCATAAAAACTGTTGGAATCAGATCTAAAGAGCTTGGATCAACTCAGTTATTTGAGAACCCAATTTCCTTGGTTAGTTTTCAAACTTTGTGTTTAAATCATATTCAGCAAAATAATAATAATAATAATAATATTTCCCAGGGGGCCATGGAGGTGGCTCAGTAGAATAAGCGCTTGCGTGGCAAGCACAAGGGCCTGAGTTCAACCCCTGGTTCCTCAAAAATAAATAAATAAATAAGTAAATAAATACTATTTCCCAAACTGGAAGAGCATGAATCTCCAGATTGAAAAGGAGCTTCAAGATCATGTTATAATAAATGAAAATACACCTCACACTAAGGTACCTTAGGAAATTTCCTGAAATTCGATAGAGAAAATTCTTCATAATTTTCTGGTGAGCAGAAAGAAAGAAGAAAGATACAAAGGACTATGAATTAAAGTGACTTCTAGAATATAGAATTTTCAACAACACACAGGGAAAAGAATAAATATGAAGTAATTTTGAAAATTGTGCAGTAACTTCAAACTTTAATGAAAAATTATTTTCAACCTGGAATTCTAGGTATAAACTAATTATCGCTAATATGTGGGAATAAAAGATAATTCAAACATGCAAACACTAAAAATATCATTTAACTTCTCCATGTTTTCTGGAGAATATACTCTACCAAATGAATGAGTCAATTAAGAAAGAACTTCAAAACATTCCCTATATACTAGATAGTGCTAAACTTAGTGTATTAAGTCTTTTCTTTCTTAGTAAGTCAAGAAATTCCACCTTTTTACTTAAAGGAAGAGCTTTGTAGCTTCTCTTTGTGTATCTGAATTGTCAGCATCATTACTCTTATGCCTCAGAGTCATTAAGTCAGAGCTTTGGTGAACACAAACACTGACATTCTGGGACAGTAGATCTGATGGCCACAACAGCTAGTGTGGACATACTGGACAAGGGGACATTTCATGCCTTGGGCAAGACAGGGCCTGAGATGTGAAAGAATAGTACTTCATCATGCCACTCAGAAGGGTGTGCAATTTAAAAATGTATGAATAATTATACCTGGAAATTTTATTGTCATGTTTTCAAACTATGGTTGGCCACAGGTAATTAAACTAGACAGTAGGTAAATGAAACTGAGGATCATTGTTTCCTTGGTGGGGTGGTGGGACTACTATACAATAAGTAAGGTAGTTTGGAACAACAGAAATGTTATCTCACTCCTTGAAGCAAAAGCTCTGAAATCCTGATGGCAGCAAGACCATTTTCCTGTGCCCTCCCTCTGCGCCTTCCTGTGCCTTTCCTGTGTGTGTGTTTGTCTCTGTGTCTCTCTTCTTCTAATGAGGATTCAAATCATACTGGACTAAGTGTTCACCCTACAAATGTATAACCTCATCTTAATAATCGCCTTTACAATAACCTTCTTTCAAATAAGGTCACATTCCGAAGTTCTGGGAAGGACACCAATTCTTGAGAAGCAACATTAAGGAGGGACAATATATCAAAACAGGAGGTTAGAGAAAGTCACAGAAAAAAGGTGAAAGATTAGCCCAGGTTGACAGCTATGCTCAAAGGTAGAGGGCAACTAGAGCAGACAGAAGAGATTAGATGCTCTTAGATTTCTTTAGGAAGGTAAAATTGTGAGGATTCACAAGGAAAGATATATATGAAATGTTTGAATTCATTAGGGGTTTAACTAATAAAAAATGCATAGAAAACTGATAGGGAAAAGCCAAAATAATAAGGAAGTTATTAATTCCGAGGGACGAAAAGGACTGGTTCATAGGCCAATCCTTCCAGGCATATGTAGAGATATATCAGAAACAGCATTTTCCGGGACCAATTACATCAGAAAACCATGTAAGGGATGGAAGTGCTAGCATGGAAGCAGAAGGAGCATTAATAAGTCTATATCTGATACAGTGGCAGACTAATGGATAATGAGAAAGGCTGAAAAGGCGAAAAGCAATGACTCAAGTATACACAGAGATAAGGAGTGAACTCGGCGTGCTCAGTCTCTCACAGCTTGCTGTTGAGGAGTCACCACCATGTTGTAAAGACACCCACAGGCTGTGGCGGGGTCTGTCTGGAGGTGACCCGGGGCTTTCTGCCAACAGCTGTGTGAAAGAGCTCACTTGGGAGCAGGAGCTCAATCCCATCAGGCCTTTGGGTGCCTAGAGCTCAATCCCATCAGGCCTTTGGGTGCCTGGAGCTCAATCCCATCAGGCCTTTGGGTGCCTGGAGCAAACATGAAAAAGGCAGAAGCATATCCATGGAGAAAGAGAAATGGTAGGGGAGAAAGCTGAAGCAAGAACAAGCCTTGTAGAACTTGTTGAGGACTACACACATATAACCTCACTGAAGAAAAGAGTCAAAACAGGATCAAGTCATCCACAGCCTTTGTGTCCTGCACCTCACACCATAAGTATGTACTAGAGTTAAAATGTTTTATGATGCCACTCCAGAGTCAGTGGTTCTTAACACAGTGGTTCACCTTCCAGGGCACTTTTGCCAGCACCACCCACATTTCAATGACAGCAATGTCTAGAAGCATTTTTCACAGTCACATGAGGAGGGTGGAGCTGTTACTGATGTCTGATGGGTGGAGGCCAGGGATGCTGCTGAACTTCGCACAACGCACAGGGCAGCCCCACCAGGTGCCAAGATTAGGAAACCCTTGCTTAACAGATGTTTGTCTTGCTGACTGCTAGGAAAATCAATCTGAAAGTCCTGAAACTGAAGTCAGTGGAAGACTGACTGACCTAGATGCTGCAGCGGGTTTTAAATGCCCACAGATCCTTTGCTGTTCCTCTCTTCGACAACTGCACTCTTTGTGGAGTGTCAGCAGGACCTCATAACTGCTTCTGACAAGCAGAATGCAGTGGGGATGACAGTGTCTGACTCTGGAGATGAGGACCTGGAAGGGACCAGCACTTGGCGTGCTCAGTCTCTCTCCCACAGCTTGCTGTTGAGGAGTCACCACCATGTTGTAAAGACACCCAGAGGCTATGGCAGGGTCTGTCTGGAAGAGACCCGGGGCTTCCTGCCAACAGCTGTGTGACAGAGCTCACGTGAGAAGAGGAGCTCAATCCCATCAGGCCTTTGGGTGCCTGGAGCTCAATCCCATTAGGCCTCTGGGTGCCTGGAGCTCAGGCTGACCCCTGAAGACAGCCTCACAAGATGCATGAAAAAGATCACTTAGCTTAGAGACCCTGCAATTCCCGACTGGCAGAAACTATAAGACAGCAAATGTTTCTTGTTTTGAGATAAAAGTTTTGATGTACCATTAGCCATCTGTACCCACAGGTTCTGTCTTTGAATTCTACCACCTCAGATCAGAAATACTAGAGAAAAACTTAAATCTGTTTTCACCGTGTGCAGGCTTCTTTTTATTTTTTTTTTTAATTTTATTGAAAAACAAATAGCAATGAGACAGTTTTAAAACCAATTAATAGGACAGTTTCAATAATTGATACATCACATACTGTCTTCATAATGGTTATTCATAGTACAAGAAGCAGACATGATATCCTGTCCAAACACTATTAGTACAAATCTTTTTTCTCATTGAATTAAGAGAAAGTAGCTGTATATCTATCCTATTTGGTATATACAGATACAAAATGGTCCTTCATTTGTATCCCATTTTTTGTTTAGTTTTGTCAGAGATGGATATTCCATTGTCATTTAAATATTGTAGGTGCATGAATTCAGCAAAATATTCCAATATAGTCCAGTAGTCCATAGTAGTAGTGGGTTATTCGTAGGACTGGCAAAGTCAGAAGTTATTGGTTTGAGCCCTTTACAGCTCAGCATATTAATATGGTTTTACTATTCATACCTCATTATTATCCTTTTCTGCTGGATGGTTAAGACCAAGATAAAGCAAGATCTATATAACAAGAAATGTAACTTTTGTATCTGACAAGGTCAGTCAAGTCCCCTCAGGATTTATCCTGCGATCCTGTACCTCAGATTGTAGAACCTTTGTCAGTGTCAGCCATGTGGATGAGTCACGGCCATTGCTTGGCCAATGTGCTCTCTGTGAAAGCCTGAGAGAATGTTTTCTCTCCATGTGACTCTCCTTAGGCACATTCTATGTCATCAATTGCAGACTTCTTTTTATTGTTATTATGTCTTGAACAATACAGCCCAACCATTTGTTTTCAGTGGTACAGTAGACTGAACCCAGGACTTTCTCACGAAGCTACATCCCCAGGCTTTTAATTTGAAGACAGGTTTCAGGATCTCATAAGTTAGTCAGGTAGGATTTGAACCTGCAATCCTTTGGCCTTAGCCCAAAAGAGTGCTAGGATTACAGGTGAGCACCCTAACTGCTGGCTGCAGTACAACTACTTACATAGCCTTCTATTAGTCATTGTAAGTAGTCTTGAGATGATTTAAAGTACACAGGAGGATGTGCATAGGTTCTATGAAAACCTATGCCATTTTATAAAAGGGGCTTAAGCGTACACATATGTTTGTGTTCTCCAGGATCCCAGAATCAACTATCTGTCCTAGTTCAGATAGCAAGCAATAGCCATAATTAGTTATGGCGCAGTGCATGGCTTATACAAGCAGGTAGTGAGAGAAGATGAAAACAGCAATAGTAAACCAAAACCAGAAGGGCATACCAGGAGGAGTATGCAGGGCCATGGTAAAAATTCAAACAATGCTGGCATGCACTGCAGAAGCCCTTCAAGCCCATGTTCTCTGCTGTGTAATGTGTCATGTTATGCAGCTCCGAAAATGTTCGACTTGGGGGTGGAGCCTATAAACTGAGTTGCTTTAGGAATGATGCATGTAAGACCACAGAACAGTGTCAAAAATAGAATAAGGGCCCTGGGATTTGATCACTAGCACTGAAAAACAGGAGGATAGCAAGATAAAAGTTAAAGCAATAAATCAAAGTTCAGTGGCTTTGTTATCACAGGGCCCCCACTCTGACACTGCATCATTTTCCTGGGTGTCTCCATAGTCCTAATAGTTATTGTGTCCGGTGCTTTACCACATGCAGTTAGGTGTTATAATCCCCATTCATAAGGCTCGCAGAATTCACATGGCTTCCCTAAAGTCCCACAGAGACAGGACATGAACCCAAATGAGGCGGATTTCAAAATTCACAGTAATCCCACTACGCCATACCACGTCTCATTGTAGAACACTTATTTACATTCCTCAGGATTGTTTGAATTCTCTGCCCTCACTCTTCTGCCAGTGTCCCTCTCCCATCCTCTTTAAAACATATCATGTAATTATTGTTCATTCTTGATATTAAGTGTCTACGCGTCTGACTGAGGAGACTTAGAAAGCCCTTGAGGGGAGGGTGCTTGCATACAGGAACCAAGTTTAAATCATCTTCAAGACTCTTCCTCATTCTTTCTCCCCTGGAGTCTGAATGTGCAGCGATTCTGCCTGGTGACCTTCCTTCTCTCTCCACATCCCCCGCCCCTTGGGAGCTGGCTGGAGGACAGCACTTGCTCTCAGCCCCATTCCCCCTGGAAAATGTTGAGTCTGCATTGACACTGACACCATTATGGAACTGTGCAGCTGTTCCTACGCAGCCAGTCCAAAGGCCTTCCAGAAATTACTTACATTCATGCACCCTCTAGAAGGCATGCCAGCCTCACAGGGCCTAACACCCCACACTGTAGCTGGGACTCAGGGTGCACACTGGCTTACACTCTTCTGCTCACCCCCATTCCTGACTCCCTGCCTGCCTAATAACTTAGCTAAAAATCAGACACTTCTTAGAATCTAGCTAGAATAAGCTGAGGTACAGTGGGAGAAATGCATCATTTTTTTTCCTTTGTGGTGAAATAAATATTCTCGTTACAATACTTGTGTCTCATTTGGCTCAAATGCCATACATTTGAATCCAACAGCATTTAGTAAAGGGGAAATATAATTACAGAGTATTGAACTATCTCTAAGTAAGTTGAAGAAAAAGCAGAGGTATCTCCAGGCAGGGTCATCACACACAGTTATGGAGGCTGCACACTGCACAACCCTTGGGGTGACTATCACATGGTGACCACACATACGGCACCTCTGAGAGCTATGCAGGCCACAATATATCTAGCTATTCCCAGTGTTTGTGCTTCAGGTTTCAGGAATAACTAGCAGCAGGATCACAAATGTCACCAGGACTCTTTTTCTCCACTTCTGAAATCATCTTCTTTCAACTATTGATTAAGTCCTCCTCCATTAAGGACTGGCTAGTTTCACCCACAAGGCCAATGGAGAGTTGTCTACAAATGCTCCTTCCTTCCAATACCAAGGAGTTTTTTTTTTTTTTTTTCAGAAAAACAAATACAATAAAAGCAATGAGAGCTGGAGAGATAGCTCAGCAGATTAAGCACCTACTTAGGGGAGTGCAGAGACAGAGGTTCAATCCCAGGCACCACAGTTGACACCGGTCCCAGACCCAGGCACACTGAGGCAGCCACCTAGTGTGGGTATGGTGGCACATGCCTGTAATCCCAGGCTGGAAACAGGAGGATGACTACAAGTCTGAGCTGCCAAGTGAAACCCTGCACCAAACACATTAAATAAATAAATAAATAAATAAATAAATAAATAAATACAATGATATAGACTTTCCAAACAGAGTAATAAGAAATTAATGATGGTTGTTGTATTTCATGTTATCTTCAAAGTAGTTGCTCAGATTATAAGACATAGACATGCAAAAGTGATCAAACAATGTAAGCACAAACTAATCCTTTCAAACTAAAAGAATTTAGCAGTATAATTATCTTCACTAATATATATCATACATATATCTACAGGTATATTTTTTCTTTTCCTTCTTTTCTCCTTTCCCTCATCCCAGTTGTTCTTTTCCTTTAAGCAATTGCTTTCTTTTTCAAAATATCTATTATAGATTTTAGATTTTATTTACTTGTTCACTTTCTCACATTAATGAGACAATATAATGTTTACACAAATGGATCTGATTTATTTTAGTTATAAGTATGGTCTCTAGTTGTATCAATTTACCTATTAAAGCCTCAAGTTTATCTTTCTTTTTAGCTGAGTAGTACTCCATTTAATAAAAATGTCACATTTTTTTTATCCATTTCTTAGTTGATGGGTATTTGTGTTTTTTCCAAGACTTAGCTGTTATAAATTGTGCTGCTATATACATGGATGCACATGTACTGCTATGGTATGATGTTTTTAATTCTTCTTGGAAACTGCCCAGAAGGGGAATAGCTGGCTTAAATGGGATTTCTAATCCTAATTTTTTAAGGAATCTCCACACTGATTTCCACAGTAGTTGTGTCATTATACACTCCCCCAGCAGTGGAGAAGGGTTCCTTTATTCCGCACAAATCCATCAGCATTAGTTACTGATTGATGTCTCAATGGAGCCATCCTTTCTGGGGTGAGATGAAATCTTCTCAAATGATCAATGATGTTGAACATTTTTTCATATGTATTTTTTCCATTTTTTCCATCCATCTCCAACTTTATTCATCTGAGAAGTATATATTCATTTCAGATGCCTATTTTTGGGTTGGGTCTTTGAATTTGAGGATCTCCTTTTCAATTCTTCATATATTCTAGATAAAAGTTCTTCATCTGAGGGACAGCTGGATAAATTTTTTCCACTCTATGGGTTTTCTTTTATTCTTTCCATGATTTCTTTTGATGTGAAAAAACTTATCAAAGAGTTGAGATCCCATTTCTTAATTCTTTGAAGTACTTCCCATGCAGTTTGGGATTTGTTCGTGAACTCTTTGCCTACCACTATGTCTTCAGGATTTCTACCTACTTTCTCTTCCAGTAGATTTAGTGTTTCTGTTTTAATATTTAGATATTTGATCCATTTTGACTTTAGTTTAGTGTATGGTGATAGATATGATTCTAGCTGTAGTCTTCATCATGTGGAAAGCCAAATTTTTCAGCACATTTATTAAAGAGGCTACTTTTCTTTCATTGAAGGTGTTTGGCATCTTGTCAATAATAAGGTGGCTGAGAGTGTTTGGGGTTATGTCTTCATCATCTAATCTGTTTCACTGATCTTTAGGTCTTCTTTGGCAGTGCCATGCTGATTTTATCACAATAGCTTTGTAGTGTAATTTGAAGTCAGGGATTGTGATGCCTCATGTCTTGCCTTGTCATCAAGGGTTGCCTTTGCTATTTAGGCCTCTTCTGTTTCCAAATGAATTTTAGATCTACATCTAGATGTGTGAGATATGCTAATGGTATTTTGATCAGGATTTCATTAAATCTGTATAACAGTTTTGGGAATTGTTATACACAACACTGTGTCATTTTCACAGTGTTCTTTCTTTCCATCCATGAGCAAAGAAAATCTGTCCATTTTCTGATATCTTCTTTGATCTCTTTCTTCAGAGCCAAGGAGTATTTTTAATGGTCTTGGCTTCAGAAATTCTAGGAAAGGGCTCTGATGAACTTAGTTGAGCTTGGGAGATCATCTTCTACCAAATCAAGAATCTGGATGGCTGGAAAGGAGGTAACCTCTATATTTAGTTTAATCAGACTTACATTCCCACCCTGGAACCACTCTCTTTGCATGCCAAAGAGGAGGTATAATAGCCTGACCTCAGGGAATCTCAAGGCCCCCTTCCCCAGTCCTGGGGATGGAATCAGGGCCTCACAACTGTTAGGCGAGCACTCTACTGCTAAGCTGTAATCCCAGCCCAATTTCCAACTTTTAAGCCCTGCATATTTGTCTTTCTTGCTGCAACCTCCTGAACCTTTTGGGGACTAAATGTCTAACAGTAGGTGGGAGATGATGTGGAAATAATATTTCTCCAGCTAAAATGTGGGTGTAAATTAGGCTAATCTCCTCAGGACTTTCACTGATAGAGTCTTAGAGTTTGGGCAACATGGACAGCTAGGCTCATAGTTTATATATTTAGGGTGTTATGATCTCTGTGACACCATATGCAGGTGGCTCCCAAACTGTGTCTTAAAGGCAGCAGATACCAATTCTCTTCTCAATAATGCTTGCGAACTGCCTCATTCAGAGGCTCAAGAAAAAGAAAAATAATTTCACTGATGTTAAAATTTTCTCCTCTTTGCACCATCAACCCCCCTCCTTTGCCCCTGCCTTCTACCTTCAGTACAATTTTGAAGTATTGACACCTTGTTGTCTTCCTACTGGCTGTAGCTGGGAATGTAGCTCAGTGGTAACATGTGCAAGGCCTTGGGTTTAATCCTCAAAAATATCATACTAGCTGAGATAGAACTGTCTTTATAACATTCACTATAACATAGCAGTTTGAACATTAAAAACCAGAGAGGGAATCTTTGGGTGTCACAAAATCAAGGGGTTACCCTGAACAGACCAGGGGGTGGAGATCTGTGTGAAATAAGGGAAAACAAATCCAGCTGCCACGTGCCCTAAATATTCTTGGACCATTTAATCTGCATGTAACAAGGGAGTGCTTAACTATTAATGACCAAAATAAATACTAATCAATTATGATGATGGTAATTATGCTTTTGAAATTAGCCTGGGAAAGGATGAACAAGGCAATTTTTTATTTCAGCTCAGGAGAAATGGGACGCCAGCTGGGGCTAATAAGAGCTTTCATTAAAGCACTAAGTTTCATCCAGTGTTATAAAGAAAGCCCTCTCTGTCCTGTGTCCTGTGTGGCCCTGACATGGCTTCTGCTTTTTAATAAGAACTGAAAGGTGGTAAGACAGACAGTTCTTGCATTGGCACCAGGAAAAGCCAGCCTCTGAAAAGGCAGCAATTATTCTCGAGGGTTTGGAGAGGGGAGTTTCGTTTCCTTTGCCTCCTGGTCTCCAAGAGTCTAGGCTCCAGTGCCTGTGATGAGCAGTATGCGTACCCGCTGGAGCCAGCTGGCAGCTGCACATGACCTGGGGCAGGGGATCTGGGTAGGGAGCTCATGCCAGAGCAGTTTGCATGACTGGCTGAGAAGGAGACAGCAAGAGAAAAAGTTACAGTTTCTGTACAAGGGGCTGTGTGTCCTTCCTGCACTTCCATGGCCCAGGAGCTGCTGTGAAGATGGTCCCTAATATTTACCTGCCAGCACTTCCACCCCAGAGACTTGTTTACCCAAGCTGCAGCAGCAGCTCACATGTCCCTTCCCACCTCTTCCCTCTGCTTCTGCACAACCCCTCAGCTGTGGCTGCCTCGATTTCCCTCTTTCCCTCTCCCTTTCTCTTCTCTCTCTTTTGCTATGAGAAAGCTGCAGAAGAGCCTCTTACTTAAACACATATTGAGTTCTAATATGAAGAATTGGAGACCCACTACCTACACACCAATCCAAGTCTCAGCATAATTCAGTGGCTCTCTCCTACCTTCTTTCTTCCCATTCCTACGCCCCGTCCTCATGTCCTCTTTCCCTATGAGAGTCCTCTTTCTCTTCTCTCTTCCTCTCCTTCAGTTTGGCAACGTTTGGAGACGTTTTGGGTTGTCACGGCTCGGGTGGGGCATGTTGCTGGCATCCAGTGTGCAGAGAAGATGCTGAGGAACATTCTACACCAACCGCAAGAAACAAAGGATTAGCCCACCCAACATGTCAACAGTGCAGAAGCAGAGAAACACTTGAATAATGGCTCAGCAAGCATCTAATTACCTCCCAAAGACTAGCCTCTTGGAAGACTGTGTAGAAGGTATGGATCTCTGAAGGCACCCTCTGCTATGGAGCCTCAAAGCAGAAAGCAAAGCCAGCCAGAAGCAGAGCCTGGCACCTGCACAGGAAGTGAAGCTAGGAATCCCATTCCCTGGTGCCACCACCAGCCAATCGGATTGGTTGCTCCAGACACAGGAAAGCAAAACAGAAAGGCAAGCAAAGAAAGCTAGCACTTCCTCCATGGGCTAGGAAGTTACTCGTGAGTAAATAGAAAAAAAATTGGGGAGTAGAACATAAATGGGCCCTCTGTAAACTAGTTCAGATTGTCTGATACATCCCAATCTGATGGGCTCATGGAGCTCCTCAACTTATACTTGAGCCACACTAAATTTATTTTAAATTGAAAGTACCCCAAGTTAAAATATATCCTAGCTCAGCAGCACAGAGCACTGTTGTCGGCTGCTTCCCCTCTTGATCACAGAGCTTGTTGTAGCAGCAAAGCAGAGAGAAATGTCCTGCCACACTATCCCAAGCAAGGCTCAAAACTTGAAAGATAGTTT
>NW_004524788.1:2070576-2081923 GCF_000260255.1 Octodon degus
CTTTATCCCTGAGTTTTTTTTTTTTTGCTGTATTTTAGAGAAGGGTCTACAGGGTGTTCAGGGTTTTACTACTAGATCAGACTCATAGTGATTCTCCTGTTGACAGCCTCCTAAATCCTGGGCTTATAGGGATATGCTACCATGCCCAGTGAAAGACAGTTTCTATAGGAGACATATCAGCACTTTGTTTCATGTCCTTATAAGGTCAAACAATTATAAGTGGAGCTATTGTAGGTCAATGTTGATCTGTACCCCACAGATGGCTCCACTGTGGCCTAGATTTGGAAATTATCCCTCAGCCATCGCATCATTCCCAGGTATTTTATTTTAAATTAATTAATTTATTTATTCATTTATTTATTTGGTATGCATCAAGTGTGCCAAATAAAGTCTGCGGCTCAGACTCATAGTGATCCTCCTGTCTCAGCCTCCCCAGTGCTGGGATTACAGGTGTGTGCCACCACGACTGGTCTTGGTGGCCGGCTTGGTGAGGGATCAGCACGGCGTCAGCATAGCATCTGGTACCAGGGATCAAAGTCCAGTCCTTGTGCTTGCCAGGCAGGAGCTTAGACCACTGAGCTATCCCCCTCAGCCCAATTCCCAGTTATTATTTGATAGTTGCATTAAAGGTCTCCTACCAGGTGCTTTGCAGAGTTAATTCCATTCATACCAAAGGCTATGAGATTTTCATTCTCACTTTACAGATGAGAAAACTGGGCTTTAAGAGACTAATTGACTTATGTGAGTCGGCAGAATAAGTCAACAGAGAAGTTAGATGTCAAAGCCTGATTGATGTAAGATAATATAGAGCCTCCTTAGAAGCTACATCTAAGAAGGACTAGAGGCCTAGATGGACCAGATGGTACCAGTCAACTTCGGCTGGATGGGTTGACTCGGGGACCAGTTAGGGAGGGGGAACTCTGCAAGGACCTAGAAACTCTGATCTGGAAATATTTGAACTGAGGGCAGACAGATCCAAGCTCTGTGCTCCATGAGGGTAATGGAGACAACGAACATGGACTCCACAGACAAGTCCCCACATTCCACCAATGTGAGTTGCATCCTTTGCCTCTGTGACAAGTCCAACAGTCATCTTCCAGAACTCCTCAACTAAAAATCTCTTATTTCATTCTCAAAAACAGGAGTTTATGTAGATCGCACATAAATTTTAAGGACTTGAGGACAAAGGACTATAATTTACTCAGTACCATGTGCCACATGCTCCATTAGACCTAAAAGTAGATAATTTTATTGCCTTTTCTGAAGTACCCCATAAGGCACCTTTAGCCCAGTTTTATGGACCACTAAAGTATGCCTTACAGAAATTAAATAATTCACCCATCCAGGACCAAGCCCATGGTATGGAGCCCTGGCCCTTACTCTCCATAATGTCCTTATGCTTAGTGAGACTGACCATTATAAAAGGTACAAGATGGTCATGGACATCATATCTTTAATTATCTCTGTTGAGTTAGGATACATTAGATACAGGTACAAATTCTCTATGATGAATGGGATCAGTATGTATGAAAAATATGTTCTGAAAAATAAAGATGAAAGACTTAGGACCTAGAGACATAGCCCATCAGAGCCACTGTCAGAGATTATTCTCAAAAGGTCCTGCAACATTTTCTTGTGATCCTAAGTGCTTCTATCTGAGGAAATCCTGAGGTACACACCCAGTGAGGCTGATTAGTGAGGCAGACATTGGCTGTGGCAAAGCCCACACACCAAGAGGACTCTGGTCTCCATTTGCTGCCTCAGGAGAAAGGCGTGCTCCTTTTGTTTTGTTTTGTTTTGTTTCTGTATTGACCCATTCCAAGGTCAGGAAATTCTTCCATATAGACACCCCCATGCAGCTTCTTAAGCCAATTTTTTCCTCTCCTGTCCAGAGTAGAGATGAAGAACAGCTGGTGGCCACCATCTAGAAGAATCTTTTATAAACCTGAAGCTTCATTATATAATCAGCCTTCTTCAAGTGAAATCATCCCAATGCTTCTAAACTTTTCTCAGAAGTTTCCTTTGCAAGTTAGCTGACAGCTTTGGAACTCACTATCCTCTGTGAGGTGCAGAGACCACAGTTGGACATGATATAGAACCCATCACTGTGCAGGATAAGAGTCTTCTCAAAAATGTTATTGGAGAGTGACCTCCTAGCAAGGCCGATCAGGAGCACCTGGTGATGGGGTGAAAACCTCAAGAAGGCTCAAGTTCAAATCCTGGCTCCTCTTCCTTCTCAGACCTGCTATATAAGTTCAAGCAAATTGACTATGTTTGCAAGATTTTCGTTTCTTTATTCCCACAACAGGAGAAATGACCTTCCCATGAGGCTCCACTTGGATAATGTAAGTTAAGTGCCTGACACGCAGTAGGAACATTATACCTGGTCACTACTCTTCACTTTTCCTCTCCCTATTGCAATGTGCCTGTTTCACTATACACAGTTCTACTAAATCGAACAAGGAAACAAATCTTGGAAGTTTCTTGCTGGCCTTGCCTATCTCCTAAAAAGTAAAACCAACATCCTAGATGCATTTGAAAAAGTTGGCTGACACCTGGGAAGGGGCTCCTACTATGTGTGGGAATGGGGGTCTGACTTCACAACCTAAGAGATCAGTAAGTTGTCTTTATATACACAATTACTTTTCTAAGAATTTTCTATAATTTTCTCCATTTTTGATAGATAATGTAATTTTTGTCTCCAATTCCAAGTGTTTCTATTCCCTCCCTGTAAATCAAGTTATGGTAAGAGATATTTATATTCATAAAATGTTTTTCATTCCCTTTCTTGTTTTATCTCTTGATTATGTTGCTTTCTGTCTAGGCCTTAAGCACATCTAGTAGAGCTAGGCTGCAGCACCATAACCTGCCCATAGATGGCACTAGCTCATATACATGACTAAATTTCAGGTTGTGTGGAATGAATTTAACTGTGTACTTCTCTGCTGTGGAAAACTGAAAGGTTATTGAACAATCTTCCAGTAGAAAGATTCTCCCATTTTCCAAGGCTCCAGTTGACAAAGCTCTTTCATAGTTGATTTACTTGGTGGATTTCTTGACAGATCTAACCCTTACAACATTTAACTTCTTTCTTCAGATATTCCTGCCAAGATGCAGTCAGCAAGTGTTCCAACAATTCCTGCACCACATGTCAGGGAAACCTCCAAGTGCCTTAAGACCCCAGGAAGCAGTGATTTTTGTCATTAAGGGTGCAGTGGTGGCCCCCTGTTCAAAGAAGCTGGCCTACTGCCTCCAGAACACAATGCAATTCCTTCTCAGCCAGAGGACAATTGCCTAAGTTGGACCTTGCCCACCAAATGTGTCCAGGTAGTCAACGCTGCCTTGGCTCTTTACAAATCCTCCTCCACAATTAGGATTTGTAACTACAGCTGCAAAGCAACATGGGGCAAATCAAAGAGAGCCAACACTGACAGCACTTGGAAAATCATCTTAACCCACACACTGTCCCTATCCAGGTCTGGGACTGAAATGAAAGTGGACTTTGTTGGAAGTAGCTTCTTCCCTAACCTTGCAGCCAGGTGTAGGAGTGGGGCTGTGGTGAGTTAAACAGCAAAGGTAGCTGGTAGCTTTTTAAGTACAAGTTTACATGTGGCTTTTTTTGAGATACTGTGCAGCACTTTGTTTTAGTAAAAAAAAAAAAAAAAAAAAAAAATGCCAGGTTACAACACAGCTTGATAAAAACACTTTCATTCTCCACAGCCTCCATTTCCTAACTTGTACTACCATTCCATCTTCTTATTTCTGCAAGGTTTGCAAATCAAGCCAGAGTGGCTTATCAAGGGGGAAAGAACATCCAGGCTTCTGAAAAAGAATTGTTTTGTGTTTTCACAATTCCATTGCCTCCAGCTGATATGAAGGATTTGAGGCTCTGACTGTCATGTGACATCAGTAAGGCAATGGCAGGGCATCTGAAAGCAACCAGAAGTGTGCATGAGAGCAGCTTAGCCAATGCAGGCTAATTTATTCAGTTATCCCCTCACTCATTTACTACACTGCTCAATATAGCCCCTGCTTGCTGACAGCCTTCTTCTGTGGGCTGGGGACTCAGTGGCATTGACACTCAGGTGCTATGCTTCAGTCACTGACTGCTGCCCAGCAAGCCACTCCAGCACTTAGTAGCTTGAACACCATATGCTATGCCCCCGTGTGCCTTGGATCAGAAATTCAGACAACATACTGCAGAGATGACTTCTGATAGCTGGGACATCATCTGAGGAGAATCAAAGCCCCAAGGTCCCTTGACAGCTAGAGAATGGAGAACAGGAAGACCAAGCCAGATGACCATAGCACCTGCACATGGCCACACCCTGTGGCTTGGCTTGCTCACAGCACAGCTGCCTCAGAGTAGCTATATTCTCAACATGAGTCTTAGTCTATTTCCATTGCTGTAACAAAATACCTGAGACTGGATGGTTTCTAATTGAAAAGTTTATTCTGTGCCACAGTTCTGGAGCTGAGGAGAGCCATGAGCTGTTTTGAATCAAGGTAGAAAGTGGAAGGACACCTGTGAATGCATGGAAGAGAAAAAATACAAAAGGGTGGGCTTTATAACACCCTCTCTCATAGTAACTAAGCCCCCAAGAACAAGACCTCACTTGTCTTCCACCTCTCACGGCACTTGTGTCTTCAGCTTGGAGAATATCATTACTTCTTTTGCCACATTGGCTCCTTTGATGGCATCTTTATTCTTCAAAGTAGTCGAGATTGTTGGCCTTACCATTTTGTACCTGAGATCAGATCAGTCATACAAATACCAGACTAGTGCTTTTCTACAACTTCCTGCTTCAATTTAATGGTTATTTTCTTCAGAACCTTCTTACCATTCTTCCTTTGCACTTTCTTGTCACCTTCATTACTGCTCTACATTTTTGTTTCACTATCACACTGGTTCTGCCCTTCCTCATTTGTTTTTGTTGTCGTTTTTCTTTCCTTTTCTATATTTAGGACAGGGTCTACAGGGTCTCGCTACGTAGATCAGACTTGTAGTGATTCTCCTGTTGTCTATCCCAGTGCTGGGACTACCGGTGTGTCTCAGTCTCTGCCCAGTCTCAATCTCCATCTCAGTGCACCGCAGGGGTGGGGCTGGAACAGCATGCCAGGATCGAACCCTGGCCCTAAGCAGGCACTTCAGTCTGCTGAGCTATCTGACCGGCCCTCTGCCCTTCTCTGGAGCCATGCTGACTTGGGCAATGGTATACAGTGCAGTATTTGCTAAAAAGCACAAAAAGGCCTCACAGCAAGTGTGCACAGTTCTATCAGCAATCACAATCTTGACTAGAGGAAGCAATGATCACATGTCAGAGCAAAGATGGTTGTGTTCTTGTCAGTGTGGGGAAGGCTGTCACAGCTCTCTTCGTCTCCCTAAGCAAATTCTGATGAATCATTTGTTCTCAAACTGAGTTGTTTCTGAACAGAAGCAGGTGTGAACCATGGTAATACTGTATCTGTGAGAGCTCACAACTTGGATATTTGTAAGTTGAGGACTTACTATAACTGGTGTAGGGGAAATGCTAAATGTCAGATATCTCAAGTTCATGTTCCCCAAAGGAGAGGAATGAAGTCTAAGGATCAGCGGAGGTCAAGGGAAGGAAAATCCACCAGAGAAAATGAATGGGGAACAGGAATAGTTCTTGAGGGAAAGGAAGGATCTGGAATGGGCTGCCCAACCTCACTCCTTTTAATGACCTAACTCTTGTTAAAAGCCCCCGCTTCCCAACACAGCCACAGTGGTGATCCAGTTTCAACAGGAGTTCAGGGGGACAAACCATATTCAAACTAAAGCAATATGTAAATCCAGGGCTCAAAGTACAAGTATCCTAGGGAAAAAAAAAAAAAAAAAAAAAAAAAAAAAAGAGCTTCATCCCCCTTAGAATATAGCCTTGGATGTGAAATAGAGTTGCTTCACCATAGACTACTGGTCAAAGCCATCACAAGCCTCATATAGGTAAGGGGAGGACATAGGGATACCACCTCTCCATAGAAGGAGTCAAGGTCACATTTCAGAAGTGCAGTAGAATGTCTTAGTGTGCAGCCATCTTTGGGGAAAAAGACTTGCTACCCATTATTCATGGAAACAGGCATGACCCCAAATGTCCCATTGCTGTGGGCATTAGCCAACATCTACTCATTCATTCACTTCCTCATGAGTAATTCACTCACCTGTGTGTAACCAAGAAGGAAGCCACAGCCTCAGTGGTTCTTGAAGCTGTGGTCTGTGTTACCCCCATTCACGTTCTACAGTCAGGGAATGCCCAAACCTTGCCTGGATTTCCAGTCCCTCTTTCTTTCTGCTTGCTAAGTCAGAGTGGAGCTCTGCAAATAGACAGGAAGCTCAGTGACTGGGGAGGGGGCAGCTGACATTGCATACATACCTGTACAAGCAGCGTAAAACTCAGAGCTATCTATCCTGTATCATGACTAACAGCACCCGACCACACGCAGGTGCCCCACTGTGATTTCTCCCCCTTTCTGCCTGGCCAGCATCCATGCCACCTCCTCTTCCCCTTTCCTCACGCCTGTAGGAGGGTCCCTTCTTGGTTTAGCCTATTGGCAGACCGAGTATGCTCTCTGCTAATGTCTCAGGTGAGCACTTAGTGATGCTGGTCACTATGCCAAGCAAGGCTCAGGGTTTTCCATGACTGTGCCAATCTACCTCAGAGAATATACACATCTTACCAACCCTACTAACTGATTACTGGTTCTACAAATACTGGTAAGGCACCTTCTTGCACCCTGCATTGAGTACGTGAAGGACAGGATTATATTCTATGCCTCTCTGAATTATGTTGTTACTGCAGGTTTTATCTTATTGTTAGAAGACATTAAATGTTGTGCTGCTGTGGCTGCCACTATACCCATTGCCTTGACACAACTGGGTCACTCCATAATGGATTTTGTCATGTACTGTGAGTTCTATTCCCTCCATTTTCAGTCAGTCACATGGAAACCATGTGACTTTATGATTTTTGCAGTATGTACCAATCGTGTTTTATTAGCTTTGTATGTTTTTAAAATGACTCACTTTATCGGTTTTTTGTTTTTGTTTTTGTTTTTGATTTTTTGTATTTTTAGGGAAGTGTCTACAGGGTGTTCAGGATCTCACTACTAGATTGGACTCATAGTGATCCACCTGTGTACAGCCTCCCAAGGGCTGGGATTACAGCAGTGCACCCCCACAGCCAGTCTCAATTGCTGTCTCAGTGCACCCTGGGGTTGGGGCTGACACAGCAGGCCTGGCGATCCAATCACTAGCCCCTGCGCCTACTTGCAGGCACTTTAATCAGCTGAGCTATTTGACTGGCCCCTCTTTATCTTTAATGATATAAAATTTCTATAAATTTGAAATTTTATATCACTGAATATAGATGGAAAGAAAACTATAAGCCTTTGTCATAAATAGAAGGAAATGCTAAAATTAAGTTCAATTGTAAAGTTATCCTGTGAAATCATAGCTAACTACAGAAGTGAGCCTGTGTCCACTCAATATGGAGCCTCTTGGACATATGGTAAAGACAATCTAGGGCCACAATGAGTCACATTCCTTGGTGGAATCCAGACCATTAGAGAGGAAAGTACATTCTCCATGAGGAATATTGTGTAATTTTATGCCATCCCTATGTACCACCTACAACTGTCTTGGGTAGTACTAGTGACTTTCATTTAAATCCGTCAGTATAGTCAGGTTCTGCTGCAGTACCATACAGTTCATAAATTTCAGCAGCTCAAAACACAAAACTTATTTTGGCCATTGCTGGCAAGGTCCTGACTCATTATTGTGGTTCAGGGTCCTAGGCTGGTACAGTCATCACCATCCTTAATGTTTAGGGTTTCTGTGTCAGAAAGAAGGGTCAGAAGTTATAAGCATACCTTGGCTCTTAGCATACCCTCCCAGCCCAACAGCTCACCACTTCTGCTCCCTCTGGGTATGGGCACAGGGACTCACATGGTCAGTCCTGACTTTATCTGGGCAACAGGTACAATCCTAGCTTCTCCTGGAAAGAGAAACAGTGGTATATTTGTGAACTGCCACATTCACTCATATGTATCCCCAGCACTGAGAACACTTCCCCTGCAGAGCTGGGTCCATTTCACATCCTTCCACACCCAACAAGCCAGCCTCTCACTATTCCAAGACCATGACCAGGTTCCACACTTGCTCTGCTCCCCTGCATTGCAATATCCTCACCCTACCGCCTATGCTACTGACCCTTCAAGAATCTACCTGTTCCTGAGGCTTTGTCGGCCCCCTAAACTGAAAATGATATCTGTGTGTGTGTGTGTGTGTGCGTACTTGCATGTGTGCGTGTGTGTGTATGTGTGTGTGTGTGCGCACACGTCTACTCTCCATGGGTAATGTTATACATTGTCAGAGCCAGGAGGCATGGGTTCCGTCTAGGTCCGATAGGGATTCTCAACCTCAGCACTCCTGTCATTGCAAGCAGGAGATCTTTGTTGTGGGGGTTTGTCCCACAGATCACAGTAGGTTTAGCAGCATCCCTGACTTTTTGTATTAGATGCCAATGGCAACTCTTCCGCACAAACCTCCAACTATGACAACTAAGAACACCACAAGACATTACAAGTCACTTGAGAGGACAGTCAAATTTCTCTCAGTGGAAAACCATCATTTATACAGCATCCAAGAGAAGCTGAATACCATGTCCACTGTGACATTGTGAGTTAATGGCTGAAGGAGCTTGAGGAACCCAACCAAGCTCTTGCCTCTCTCTCTCCCTGTCAGTATGTCTGTCACCAGTGCATGGGGGTCAGGTTCAATGTGAAAGAAATTTGACAGACTTATTTTTTGAACCATTTTATATGCCTATTGAACACTTTCATAAAAATGTATGTACTTCCTTATTAGAAGAAAACAAAAAAAATTAAAAACTAAACAACATAGACTTTTTGGTTTATCATATTTTTTATTTTTTTTCTAGTGCTGGGAAATAAACTAAGGATCTTCACTCTGAATTACAGCCCCAATTCAAAAAAAAATTTTTAAACTGGAAATAAGTTCTGCCCAGTCACTAAATTGCCCAGGGCTCCAATTTAGTGACTCCTCCTGCCTCAGCCTCCCAGTGTGCTGAGATTATAGGCACACTCAGGTTGTTTTTTAACTTTTGATATAGATAAGAAGACAAGAAGTGTCTAATTTTATTGGCAATCTACTATAAGAAAAGGAGTAATATTAATCCATAGACAACAGGACAACTGACAATAGTAAGAGAGACATTAGAGAATGTTGAGGACTGAAAAACTGGAAGGGCCGGCAATATAGCTCAGCAGACTAAGCGCTTGCTTAGGTAAGTGCAAGGGCCAGGGTTCAATCACTGGCACCACGTGCAGTGCCTGTCCCGCTCCCAGGCGCACTGAGCAGCGATGGAGTCTGGGCGTGATGGCACACGCCTGTAATCCCAGCACTAGGGAGGCACAAATCAGGAGGATCACTATGAGTCCAATCTGCATAGTGAGATCCTGTGCAAAAAAAGAAAAAGAAAAACTGGACACTCTATGCCCCATGTGCAGGTTAGGAATTGTACCTGATTGTCAGGATGTTTGAAATGATATTGTCTTAATCGGTATTCTGTTGCTATAACTGAATACCACAGGCCAAGGAATTTATAGAGTAAAGATTTATTCTACTTCCTCTTCAGAAAGGCTAGGAAGTTCAGGATGAGCAGATATGGACTGGCATCCTTTGTGCTGAAGAGGACTCTGCTGAGTGAGAGGCAGCACGGGGCGTTACATGGCAAGAAGGACTGTCCTCTCTCGGGTCCCCCTCTTCTCAGAAAGCTGCTATGCCAGTGCTCACTTCGGCAGCACATACGCTAAAACTGGAATGATACAGAGAAGATTAGCGTGGCCCCTGTGCGAGGAGGCCACGCAAATTTGTGAGGCGTTCCATAGTTTTTTGAAGCTACTCATAAGTGAAATAAACCGAACCCACGTGTGTAAATATCACATTGTCTTTGTAGTGTAAAAACTCAAAAGAAGAGGTAAGAATTGAAAGGTATTACACAGTTAAATAGAAAGAGAATTGAAGGATTAAACAACAAAGAGAGAGAAAGGCAAAAAGTCAGGAAATATGGTACGGGCAAAACCATACATTTATATAAACAAGATGGATAAGGCAATATTCCTAAGAATCTCTATCAGGTTTTTGAAAATACTTAATGGGTAAAATTCTCACCCTAAGCCTATACGCTGATATGTGTGAACTAAGCAACTACATGGAGGACAGCAATGTGTAATACTAAAACTGTGTTTGAAATACCTGTCATTTTGGTCTTCTAAATGTGTACTGCTTCTAATGTCATATCAATTACTGCTATACTCTTTTTAAAGTAAATGTTTGTAAAAAAAAAAAAAAAAAAAAAAAGGTAATAAAAGAAAATGAGAGACAAGAAAAGTTGTAGGATTGTCCTGCTACAATGTTGTATTTGGTCTGATTTCTAAATTTCTGAGTAAAAATGTGTAATTGTTCTTTAACATTCTCTAGGGAATTAAATTTTAGAATATCCATGGTTGTTGGAAAATAGCAGTTTCATTTTATGACAGACAGTGATGTTAAGCTTAACTGTCTGTTACAAGGTAATAATATCATTAAGCTTCTCTTCTGGATGTTTAACAACTAAAGTTTGCAGGCCAAAAATTAGAGAGATAGATGGGCTAAAAGGATAGCTAATGTTTTGGCCCTAGCCCTTCAACATCAATGAGGACACAGGATATAAGAGAACCTTTGCTGTGACATTCTGTAACTAAGTGGTGCCCCAATTTTTCTGATCAAGGAGATTATGGGGACACAGAGGAAAGTGATTGACGATGTTTAGTGTGCCTAAAGAGAGTCACCTAGAGGGAAAAAATTCTCTCAGGCCTTCACAGAGAGCAAATTGGTCAAGAAGGGGCCATGACTCATCCACATGGCTGATGCTGACAAAACATCTGCAAAGTGCTATACATGGTTCCAGGGTAAGTCCTGAGGGGATTTAACTGACTTTGTCAGATAGCAAAAGTTACAATTTTAGTTATATAGATTTTGCTTTAACTTGGTCTTAACCATCCAGCAGAAAAGCATAACCACAAGGTATAAAAAGTAGAGTTATATTAATATGCTGAGCTGTAAAATGCTCAAGTCAACAGCTTTGAACAATTGCCAGCTGTGCTGATAGCTCACTACCATTATGGACTATTGGACTATATTGGATTATTTTGCTGAATTCAAGTACCTACAATCTTTGGACTGGCATCAAGTATGAAAAGGTCCTTTAAAGACTTCTCCAAATACAGGCATCTCTAACTGCAATGGAACACCCATCTCTGACAAAAA
>NW_004524788.1:2082023-2116253 GCF_000260255.1 Octodon degus
AAGAAAGAGGGATATGTTGGGAGCCATGAAATCAGGAAATCGATCAAATGTGTGTAGGTGGGACTAGACCTCAGTGTCTAAAGCAAACAAGCTACCTTGGTCCTGAGATAAACATCCTGTCTGGATATGGTCAGCTATTAGCTGCTAGGCAACCTTGTGTCACGTGTTACTAACTTTGCAAAAGTGTAAAGGACCATTTTGTTGTGGAAGAAAAAAGAAACTATATTTAGGATAGATGTACAGCTGCTTTCTCTTAGTTCATTGAGAAGAAAGTTTTGTACTAATATTGTTCAGACAAAAATCATGTCTTCATCTTGTCCGCTGAATAGCTACTATGAAGACAACAATATGCAATATATTAATTTTGTAACTGCCCTACTAACCTATTTTGAAAATGTTTCATTGCTATTTTATCTTTTTTTCTCATTAAAATGAATTTTAAAAAGAAAGCTGCCATTCCATTAGATTAAGGCCCCACCTTTATGACCTTATTTAACCTTAATCACCCCTCCAAAGTTCCATCTCCAAGTGTCCATCTCTTAATACTTCATAATGGACATTAAATTTTACCATGTGTGGGTAGGGATATTTGAAGCATAGCAAAGATGAAGTTGATTTTCATAAGAGCTCTCTTAATTTTCAGAAGCTAGAAACTGATAAAAATTGTTTTAGTGAACAAGCCCAAAATATAGACCACGCAAAATGCCAGGTTCAGCTTTTATGCCTTTCAAGTTCATTGCCTGTACTTTACATAAGAAACCATGTTGTAGACACGTACTGCAATGGCAGCTCACAATCCAGGCTGAGTCAATTTGTCTAAGCAACTTTAAATTCTCTAGACTCTAAGATACACTGGTAATCATATTTGCCATCAGAGTGGGGCCAGGGACCTGGATTCTGAAAATCCCCTCAATGATTCTGATGTCACAGGCCACTAGACAGCCTTAGGAATGACTATATTAGTCCCCTGTTCTGTTCCAACCCCCACCAGCACTTGATCTTGGCTCAGGGGCAGCATCTCATTCATTCATGTTTCCCAGTGGCAGCATGAACTGAGCACCACATGAGTACTCGTTAAACATTTACTTGCTCACGCTGAATCCCCGGGAAGGTTGAAATAGTAATTGCTTCCAGGCTTTTCTCTTGGACCACACTTCTCCAAAAATCTCTCTGGTATTTGGTTGCAACATTCTTCTACCAACCCCCAGGTTCCTTGGAAGAAAGATGGCTGTAGTGGGCAGGGGAGGTGATGGTGGGCAAGTCCCATTACTGCCACTTCGAATAAGAAGAGGAAGTCCATGATGAGGCCTCAGTTCCAGGAAGGCAGGATAGGCTTAACTCCTGCCAAGCCCTTACTGCCAGACTAGCCTTCTTCAGCTAAGAGGACAAAGAAGTGGGGGCTGCTGCTCCCACAAGTTTCCCTGGGGAGAATCACTTCTGCAGTATCAGTTATTGAATCATGTGAATTCCAAGTCTGCTCACACATCCTTCTAGCAGTCCCACATCTGGAACTTCCTCTACCAAGGCAAAGAGGCATATATGGACAGATGAGTGGCTACCACAGCATCATTTGATGCTATCTACAAGACCGATGTGTCCATCAATGGGACACAGATGCAATGGAATATGGACCACACCCACAACCAGGAACCAGGCAGTCTTGCTGAGCACAGGAAGGACTGCCACTCAGGATAGGTCACCCATGTCACAGAAGCTCACTGGTGTTTTCCACATGCCACCACAGAACTGGGAATTAGGCCCCCATCTTTCTGATGCCAGCACATTTACCTCTGCAATCCTTGGATCTGAAAATCAATCATAATTTTCCCAGAAATAAACACCAATGCATGCTTTAGGAAAAGATTAATAGGTACTAATCTATTAAGGGTTAGGATGAGGTGGAGGATGGATGTGAGGGGGGAGGATGTCTCTGCTTCATACACTGCAAATCTTTCACAATGAGCAGATATTTTTAGGATAAAAGTGTTCCACTGGGATATAGCTCAGCAACAGAGTACTTGACTAGCATTTTGAGGACCTGATTCTATACCCAGCACTACACACACACACATACATACACACACACACACACACACACACACACACACACACACACATTAAAAAGTGTCATCCAAAAGAAACTTTGTAAGGAGCTGCAGACCCAGAGCAACCATTAAGCTTGAGTGAGGAGGGAGGCTAGTCATGGAGTAGTACGGTAAAACAAGAATGTGAGCAAGTAGCAATAAACTGGTGAAAATTTAGAAAAAAAACAGCACCATCATTGAATCTGCAGTTCTCGGCCCTGAGAATGATGGGCACTGCTGACTTTGCGAACCAGACAACATTCCCGTGAGAGATTCCCAGAGCTGGGTGGGGAAAACCACAGAGACGAAGGCTTGGAGGTCAGAGCTTGCCTTGGAATGGCTCACAGACAGCCATGGCAGTGCTGGAGTGTGAGGGCAGGCCCAGCCTGTGGCCAGGAAAGATCAGTCCATGACCCTGAAGGGCCTCAAACTCTGAAAGAAGGGGATTCTTTCCTGCTTACATGATCCTATGCTGCTGGCATCAGATAGATGGGGGCCTAAGTCCCAGTTTTAATCCTTGGCTGTGGCCCAACTTACACTTCTCTGAGCCTCAGCTTCCTCATCTGTAATGCCATCCCTTGAAGGGTTGCTAGGAGGATTAACTGAAACATCAGCACAGCCCCTGGTACCGAACAAGCCCTCAATAAATCACCACCTTATTGTCATCATTGCTGTCCCTACAGGCCAAGCTCATGGTAAACACTGACCTGGGGTCCATCTGTTTGACTGGGATCCTGGGGCAAGTGAGGTTAAGGCCCCAAGGTCCTTCTCATGAGAGGAAGTCAACATTGTACATTGGATGGTCACATAGTGTCCCCCTCACCCCAGCCAGCTGTCTGACAGCCTGTAAACAGATGGCGGGCGGGTGGCCAGTGAGATTGTGCAGATGGCACTGAGCAAATCCAGCCGCACTTTGGGGGAAGCAAGTCAGAGGCAAGCCATGCAGATGGGGAACCCGAGGACATCCTTGTCTATGACAGGCAGCATACTCAAGGAGACCTCTGAGAGGAATTATGAGATGTACCAGACCATGATGTACCACGCCAAGAACTATCTCCACCCTCGATTTCCATGGCCCAGTGCCACAGAGACATTGCAGACTAAAGGAGGTCACCCTAGCAGTTTGTAGCATCAACTCTGTAGGCCCTCGAGGGTCTGGGATCTCAAAAACTGTGATCCTCTCAACATCTTCCCTGAGCCCTTGCCTGGCTTCTCAGCAGTTCTCTGCTTCTTTCACACATGGGTTCCTCCTCCACAGTCTGCAGAGACAGACATAGCCTACAACACATGGGAACATAAACATGAACGTCTACCCATTTGCTTGGCCTGGAAGGATAGAGAAGGTGGTATCCCAAGGTGGTAGAGTGTCCAGGGGCCCACACTCCAGCTTGAACCTCCTTGGCAGTTGCTACCTGATCTGCCACTGTCTTCGAGGTCCTGGCTTCCAGTTCTTTTCTTCTGTTCCTGGAACAGGCCAAAACTCTCCTAAGACTCTGGTTCAGGACTTCTATCTTATTTAACTTGATGAATCCTTCCCTTCAGCCAAGAACTAAGGCAAATGTTATGTCCTCTGAAGATTTCTTCCTTGAAGAGTCAATAATTCCCTCTTTGGAGCTGCACAGCACACCTGCTATGGACCTGCTCTTCAGTTCTTACTATATTCTTCAGCGATGTGGAAACACACACACACACACACACACACACACACACACACACACATACACACATCACTGACACTACCACCAACAACACAAAATTTTCCTCACTTTCCATTCTAAATATAAGAAATTTAAAAGCAGTGATTACTGAAAGTTAAGAGTGAGGCAGAGAAGACAAATCCAGGCTGAGTCTTAACCAGGGAATGCTGTATGGGTATGTTTAACTACCACACAGGATTCCTTTAATATCTACAATTACTGAATGCTAATTAAAATAATACTAAAGCTGATTCAAAACCATTAACTAAGAAGGTGGGACTTTTGTTTTTCATCACGAATTGGCAAAGCTACTTGAAGAAAACCTAGGTTCATACTAACAATTGAGATCGATACTCATATTAACGTCCCTCATCACTTCTAATAACAATGAGAGCAAGACCTTTGTAGCTACGGTAGGAGCACTTTGCCATGCATTTCTTCAATCCTGAGAATCATACTGGTGGTAAGTGACTTTTACTATTCTGATTTTATTAAAAAAAAGAAATCTGAAGACCTGAAAGGAAAGGTTACTTTCACAGTCACCCAGCGAGCCACAGCTGACCTGGCTCTCGAGTCTGAGCAAGCTTCCGCATGATGACATCACCCCCGAAACCCTCTGCTCTCACGCTCCCCCTAACGTAATGTGCATCCGCCCTGCTCACTGTCATGTCTACACCTTATCTGCTGAGCTTTCACAAAATCAGTCCTCTCCAACTCTGGCGGAGAATCAGTAACGCTTCAGTGCGTCCCTCCTGGTCTTCCTACTCTGCTGCCCACTTCTGCGGGCAACATTTACTATCTATTGCCACTGGAAAGTTTTTGGTCTCCATGTTTCCTGAAATTACCCAGGTCTTCAATGCAAATATCTCCAGCAATGTCCCAAGAGCACTGGCGGCGTTTCCCAGAACCAGACAGGCCTACACTGACCACAGTTTCCCTCTACTGCACCTAGTGGGCGGAAGGGCTGAAGCAGCTGCCATTGATTAGAGAATTCTTCTTTTCTTTTTTTTTTTTTAATTTTTTTTTTTATTAGAGAGAGAGAGAGAGAGAGAGAGAGAGAGAGAGAGAGAGAGAGAGAGAGAGAGAGTGGTGTGTGTGTGTGGCCAGCTCAGCCCACCAGGGGGCGGGCTGGCTGGCATGTGGTGCTGGGGGATTGAACCGTGGTCCCTGTGCTTCGCTGAACTTGTTCTAAGTAGGTGCTTTAGACCACTGAGCCATCTCTCTAGCCCTCTTCTTTTCTTTTTTACTGCTTTTCTCCCAATCCCTCCTCCCCAGCCTGGTAACCATTACTCTATTCTCTGTTTCTGTGAGTTTGACTTTTTTAAGATTCTCAATATAAATGAGATAACAGTAGTAACTGTATTTTGGTGCCTCGCTTATTTCACTAAGCATAATGTCCACCAGACTCATCTATGTTGTCACAAATGATAAGATTTCCTTCTTTTTTTAAAAGCCTGACTAGTACTGCAAGGTGTACAGGTAGCATTGTCTTTTTTTTTTCCCCAAACCAGGGATTGAACTCAGGCTCTTGCACTTGCACTTATTCTACTGAGCCATCTCCCCAGCCCCACCATCTCCCAGCCCCAGCATTGTCTTTATTCAAGCACCCTTCATCAATGACCCCTCAGGCTGATCCCATATTGACATTGTGAATAGTGCTGCAGTGGACATGGCAGTGCAGATGCCTCTTCAACATGCTGACTCTATTTCCTCTGGATTTATACCAGGAGTGGGGTTGCTAAATCAGAAGGTAGCTCTACTTTTGCTTTTTGGAGGAACCTGTACAGTTTTCCATAAAGGCTTTACTCATTTATAACCCCACAGCAATGTATAGGACTCGTTCTTCTCCACATCCTCTCCAACATCAGTTCCCTTTCGTTTAGTTTTATAAAAGCTGCTATCATGAAATAATATATTGTGATTTTTAACCTGATGATTAAGGAAATTGAGCATTTTTCATATATTCATTCACCATTTATATCTCTTCTTTTGAGAAATGTCTATTTGAATCCTCTGCCAAATTTTAATCATATTCTTTGTTTTCTTGCTGTGAAATTGTTTGAGTACTCTGTATATCCTGAGTATAACTCCTTATCTGATGTGTGGTTTGTAAGGGGTATGAGATTTTGAGTTGTGTTTCTGAAGTTTGGCTGCTTAGGTCAAAGTTCTGACCATCTACCCTTGAAAGCTTCAGTAAGTAAGTTCTGTCACTGAGTTTTATGTCTCTCCTTTACACACCAGGGATACTAATATAAGCTGATTTCCAGGGTTGTTAAATGGAAAAAAAAGAGGGTTTTAATATGAAGAACTTACCACAAGTTCTTTTTCATAGTAAGTAGTTGTCAGATACTTACTCACAGTATTAAACAAAGTATTACTTTGCAGGCAGTCTTCACAGTAGGATGGAGGAGGATGCTCAGAAATTGTCCATTTTGGGCTGGTGAGATGGCTCAGTGGTCTAAAGCACCTACTTAGAACAAGCTTAGCAAAGCACAGGGACCGCGGTTCAATCCCCCAGCACCACATGCCAGTCAGCCCCGCCCCCTGGTGGGCTGAGCTGGCTACACACACACACACACACACACACACACACACACACACATAACATTAAAAAAAAAAAGAAATTGTCCATTTTGATGTGATCCATCAGTGCCAAGGTGAGAGACATGGGATGGAATGGTGTTCCCCATGTGGGCATCAGATGAGAGTACTAAGAGAGGACAAGCATGGCACGTACCACTTCCCACTTGCTGTTGTGAGCAGTTTGGGTTGTTGCTTAATTACTTCTCACCAGGATTCATTGTCTTTTGCAATTTAAAGCCTTGAATTCTTCTCCTTGACTAGGCATTCAGTGTCATTTTCTTTTCCACTGCACTGTGCCCCACACACTAATGTTGCATCACTGATAGGTATGTTGTGATGTTCTCAGAGACAAGTCTATTTCTTCACTGCTATTTAGGAGGGGAGGGAAAGAACACACTTCTACAAAACACCTTCAAATGTCAGATATCTCATCTACATTTATTTCAGCCCATGCAATAACTCTGTGAGTGAACCATGGTTTCATTACCATGTCACAGATGCGAAACACAAAAGTCAGAGGAATGTCCCCCAAGTTAAGACAACCAGAAGTGACACAACTAGGACCTGATCCTGGTTCATCATAACCCCAAGTGTCTCCCAAATGGCAAAAAAAAAAGGTAAAATAAAGGTACAACCTGAATGAAACTTAAATCTCACAATTTAGATTTAAAATGAAGAACATTGTGTTGTATTAGGCTGACCGTGGCTTGTACAGTCAATTTCATCTAAGTCTGTGCCACCCCATCTCTCTGATCATCACTGATGTCAATAAGCCATTCACACACTAACAGAGTTAGTATGTAGTGAAGTTGCAGCTGTATTTGCTTCTCCAATCTCTATCTAAGAAGCTTAAATCCACTTGCTTCCCTTCATTTCTCCCCACTCAGTCTGTCTCTGGCCTGGATGCAGCTCCTAAGTGCTAGAGATCACACCATATTTCTTGGCAGCTTCTCTACCTTGGCCTTCCCAAGGCCCTTCTCACCCACCACCTGCCAAACCAGGGACATGTCCCAGAGAGGCAGAACTGACCAGTCAGCCCTACCAGATTCAAGTCAATAGAACTCACAGCCCAAGACTTAATTTAGAACACCCATCCCCTGCCACCATGTACCTTGACACTTATGTTTGTGGCTATCTTTCTGGTGTGAGGATCTCTGCCAAGGTTATTTTAATGCTGACTGACACCTCTGTCTATTCTGGGAGAGTATCTCTGGAGAGAAGCAGCTCATGCCCAGGTCCCAAGACCTCTGGAATGTAATATTGGCACACTGTAACACAGCACATTGGTTTTCTGGGTGGGAGCCTCTCTATTGTGTACTCTGCAGGGACCTGGAGCAATTTTTCCTCCTTTCACATGTCAGTGGGACCTGGATGTTCCCAGACTCTGTTGACCCACATTTTGAATCAGTCAATCCATCAAAACAAACCATAAAAAAAGAATGAAAAATTGATATGTGCTACAACTTGGATGAGCCCTGAAACATGGAAATGAAAAAAGCCAAACACAAAAGGTCATGCATTATATAATTCTATCAAGAAAAAAATATTCAGAAGAGACAGATCCATGAAGATAGAAAGCAGACTGGTGGTTGCCAGAGGTTGGATAAGGAACAGTGGGGAGTGATTGCTTGTTTTAGTGCATTTTCTATTGCTATGACAGATTACCTGAGACTGTGTAACTTACAGAAGAAAGTTTATTAGGACCACAATTCTAGAGTTCAAGGTCAATTCTAAAGTTCAAGCTACATCTGGTGAAGGATCTCATGCTGTACTAGGAAATGGAAGAGCAAATGAGTATGTGTAGCAGAGACAAAACACAAAAGATGGGTTTACTGAGTGACAAAGCCCTCTCATGAGCACAAACCTACTTTCACAAGAAAGGCATCAGTACTTCTCAATGACCTAATTACTTCTATCAGCATGAGTTTCCGAGGGGACAAGCAAAGTTGAACTATAGCACTGCTTAAATGGTCTTCCTCTGAAGTGAAGACAGTGCTTTGAAACACTATTTAGAGGTGGTGCTTTCACAGGATTGTCAATGCACTAAATGTCACTGAATTGTATACTTACATTCTTGAGTCTTTTTATACTACATGAATTTTCAATTTAAAAAATATCCAAACAGTGAAAAAAGTGTTCAACGTGGATGATACTGTAATATACCATACATGCTTCATAATGAGTACAGTAAGAAATCCAGGAAAAGGAAGATGGGAATAAAAAGGGGAAAAGTCTTGGGTATGGGCAATACCCAAACTGGAAGTCTCTAGTTCTCCTTTGTAGGAGGTGGCTAGAAATCCAATTTGAGATTCTTCACAGTGGGAGGAAAATAAAAGATTTGTATTTCTTCGAAATTTACAATATCCAAAGAGCAGAATGTGTTGAGTATTCAAAAAATGCTCTAATAAAGGTTGGAAGAACTTTTCTCCCAAAGCTCCTTCAAGTGATCCTTTTACAATGTGGAAGGTGTGCTCCTGTTGATGAAGGGGTCTTCTGCAAGGGTCCTCTGTGTGGCTATCCACACCTCAAGGCTCAGACCACACTAACCCTCTCTGGAAAGAAGCAGCTTGGAAAATCTCCCAGTCCTTCCTTTGTAGGCTTATGAAAAAACAGTCTCATTCAGAAAAGTGCAGAAATAATGTATCATGCCATATTCCACTTACTTGGCATTTGATCAATAGCTACTGCCTCATTGAGGATCCAGGAACACAACATGAAATTTAGCTTTAGAATAGGAGAGAAACATTTTTTAATATGGAGTAAAAACAGGGGAAGTTACATGCATAGATAACAGTGGACTGATTGGTCATGGTGGTGACTAGAAGAAGGCTTCTTTTGAAGTCCTGACATTTGAGATGGGATGAGGTCAGAAGGAAGTTAGAAAGGAAGACATCCACACAAGAGGGAGGACTCCAGAGAGTGTGCCAGGAAGTGAAGGAGGACCAGTGCTACAGAGGCAGAGTGAAGAGAGAAGAGGCAAAGAGGCAAAGGAGGTCAATCATGGCACATTGAAGAGGAAGAAAGGAGAATGGAAGCACAGTTAACATCTGTCTACACTGTGTGAGGAGGATCACAGACACATGGCCATACACTGGGGAAAGAGTTTTGAGGGCTGAGGGATGTTCTTGTGTCAGTCCCCAGGAAGACTTCAGAATAAAACAGGCTCTTGTCCTGCTGGTAATACTGGTCTGGAAAGTTCTCACTTTTGCCTGAGGAAGCTTTCCTAGTTATATCTCTTTGCATCTTAGGCATGTAGACCAAAAGTCATGCTAACTTTTCTTCAGTGTTTGCTTCCAATATCTAAAGAATCTTTTCTCATATCCCAGGAAGCCTGGAGAATACTTTTGGCTTCAATAGCAGCCATTTATTGAGCCCTTGATACATGTTATACCTTTCAAACACCACACACACCATGTGAGATAGATGCTATTGATGATATCTCACAGATGAGAAACCTGAGGCTGAGAGACTCTGAAGTATTTGCTTATGGTGACTCAGAAAGTAAAAAATCTAATCCTGAGCTCAGGTCTTCTTGGCCACTCAGCCTGCTGTTTCCTAACCACAGTTTCTTGATTATCTTCCTTGTGACCCCTAAAGTCACCTACAGTATTCCTTCAAGGTGCATAATCTTGAGTCTCATCTATACCTCCAACTAGATGAAAGATCTTATAAAAGGCACTGGTCTGTCTTTTCTTTTAAAATAAAGGAATTGTCTGATTTAGGATTCTCAAAATGCAATTCTCAACACTTTAGTCCCTCAAGATTCTCTATGAGAAAGTGATCCCTAAATTAATTTTTTTAAAAAGAAAGAAAAAGAAAAAAAGTGACCCCATGGCCAAATCCACTGTGGAAATTCAACACACAGAATCTCCCTCATGATGATGGACAATGTGGTTGACCTTCCAAAAAACTTGACAACAGTAATCTGATTGTGTTGGCTTATGTCTAGATGTCCCCTAAAAGCCTTAGGTGGTCATGCAGGGAAGGCAGGCTTTTTGGAGGTGGCTGAATCTAGAGTTCATGATTGGTTTATTCTCTAGTGCTTGGATTGGTGGTGTGAGTGCTGCACCACCCCCCAGACTGCATACATAAGGGAGGGGAAAAGGCTTGCTCCTCCCTTCATCCCCTTTGTTCTTGCTGCTCTGTCTTTCACTGTCATAAACTGCTTCCCTGTGCTGCACCACCCTGCCTAATTATGGACTGATTATGGAGCCAACTGATTTATGGACTGAAGTCCCTCCAAATTGTGAGCTAACTAAACCTTTCTTTCCTTCATTTGAAGAGTCAGGCATTTTGTCTTAGCAATAAAAAAGTAACTAAGACACTGACCTCACACAGTCTGGCAGTGCCCATGGTTATTTGACCATGAAGTCATTTTGGTGTGCAGTTCTCCAAGTCATCCCAGGAAACATGTGTGTTTCAAGGTATATACTTTGAGAAGCACTAAACCTGTGTGATCAATTTCTGACTGATACCTTCCACACATCATACTGGGCTTGAGAAAAGAATGTACATGGTCAGGATAAAGGGATCCTGTCTTCAGTGGTTCCTAGCCAGGTTGAAATAAATCAGTGGACAATGAATTGCAGTGTTACATTTGGTGTGTGCCAAAGGACAGGAACTTGTTGGATGAGGAAGAACTGGACATGGAGTAGATAGATCTCCAAAATAACTAACAGAAGCAGCAGTACGACTTGTGTAGAAGGGCAGGCATGAAGGACCAGAGAAGACTGGACAGAGGATATTACAAGAGGAGTTATATAAAAAACCAAAAAGGGGGAGTGGAAAAAGAGATGATGAAAACTTTGAGGCCAAGGAGATGGCTTAGCCAAGATGCAGCAATGGTGAATAATTTTACAAAGCTGAATGGGAACCCAGGAATAGAGATAGAGATAGTAATTCAATGCTATAAGTACATACTTCTGTAAACATCTATGGGTTTATGACATATGGGCCCTTGATACCATTTTTCTTTGTATGTGGCACATCTAGACTTAATCTAGATTTTTCTGATCAGACTACTGCCTATGTGGGGTCATTGAACCAAGCTGTAGCTCAGACAGAGTAGAAAGACTATAAGAAGAAAATCAAATCCAGAATTTACTTGTCAAGTTTTTGTTTCATTTTTTTTTCTTTTTTCCTGACCTTCAAAAGGTCAAATAGCACTCTGCTTTATAGCTAAAAATCTTAAGCTGCAAGTAATGGAAAAAAATCAATTAAAGTGACTAAAACTGTTTTGCCCTATGGGAAAGGAAGAGCCAAGACACAATAGAAATACTCATATCTGGGGGTTTCCCCTACCCTCATAGGTCCCTTATTTCACATACCTGCCCAAGAGCAACTCAGTCTTCTGGATGCCCCAAGTCTACCTGTTACAGACAGCTAAGTTAGATAGAATGAAGCAGCCAAAAAGTGATCTGGCTCTTGAGGGAGTGAGTGCAGAAGATCAGACACTCCAAGATTGGGGCTGGAGGCTCATCTGAAGAGAGCCAGGCTCTGGGACACAGACAAAAAAGCCAGGCCTGCAAGCCTCTGTAGAGATAAACAGCAACTTTATAGTAGACTTCAATTCATACCACCTGGTCTGGTGAGTCCAGACAGTCATCAGACACATAGGTGGGTGATCAGAACTCCTATAACCATACTTCCATCCCTTCCCAGAAGTTGTTCTTTCCATATACCCTTGTCACATTTCTCTTTGCCCTACTGGATCAATATTAGCTAAGTGGCTATACTTGTAACCCTACAGTTTGATTGTAGTTTGACCCGTGTTGTACCCATATTGTGATTTTGCTGACAAAAAGTATCCATGGCCACCCACTCAGGACCTCTCCTGGAAATCCAGGAACTATTCTTCTCCTTATTTCAAATAAAATTCTCCTAAATTCTTCTTTCAGTTCACAACTTCATTCCTCCATGTAATGAGACCATGGATTCAGCATGTTTGACATCTAACAGTCTGGGACCCATTTCCCATAACACCCTTGGATTTTTCCCTAGTTAGGAAAGAGTTTAGTTTCTCATATTACCATAGAGCTGGAAGGAGCAAGCCCTGCAGTTCTGTCAAGACTGTATCTCTTTGATTCTGCTCATTTTTCCTTCTTGTTCTCAAGATGCAGCTAGAGTTCCACACACCAGGTCTGTACTCAAGGTAGCGGGAAGGGAGAAAGTGAACCTTTTTCCAAAGAGTTGACAAAACTCTCACATGTCGCATTGTCTGGAGTACATTTCATGACCAGCCTTAGTTATAAGACTATCTGGGAGAGGATGTACATCACTTGGAATTCAGTTTACGATTCCTCTGAACAAAATCAGGGTGCTGCTAGCAAGGGAGGAAGATACGGATACAGCATCAAGCGTGAACAGTGCCTGACACTCACACACAATATAATTCTGCTAGGGCCAGGGAGATAGCTCTGAGGCAAACGTGCCAGCCCAACAAGCACAAGGTTCCTAGTTCAATCCCTAGTACTACCAAAAAAGAAAGAAATAAAAAGAAAGAAAGGAAGGAAGGAAGGAAGGAAGGAAGGAAGAAAGAAAGAAAGAAAGAAAGAAAGAAAGAAAGAAAGAAAGAAAGAAAGAAAGAAAGAAAGAAAAGAAAGAAGCATGCAATATAATTATACTGCTCTCTTGGGTAGGATTCCTGGTGGTATGCCCCAAGGACAAAGTTCAGCACTCATAGAATGATTGCCTCTTCAACATTACTGCGAACCACTCAGCAAAGTTTAATGAGAAAATAATTTCATTACTTAAATAATTTCAAATTAGCCCATGGAAATTTAAGGAATTTTTAAAGCCTCAGGACAAAGGCACACTAATTAGTGCCTTAAGCACACAGCCAACTCTGACCAGGGTACAGGCCGGTCCTGCTGTTGGGCTGTAGTGCTCCGCCCTCCTCAGCGGAAACCAGACCTCAGCAGCATCTTTAGAATCTCTCACATTTCCTTTGGGGAGGGCTGGGAAGGACTTCATGCTTCAGCTGAGAAAAGATTAAAAATATTTTTAAAGGGTGTTCAAAATAGATACACAGAGAAAATAAAACACAAAGGCCAGGAACGGCCTGCTGTTATAAAATTATAGCTGTGTCTTTGATTTTTTTTCTCTCTATTTCCTAAAATATTCTTGTAATGAAGACCTGAACCCCCACCTTCTTCTGACCTCTGTCTCTGCTCTTCAGCATGGGACAACAATGAGCGGTATCTGCCAAGTGTCTGCTCCCTGCAAAACACTATGCTAAGTGCTTTCTACCCTCTGCTGGGTTCAGCTATCATCACCCCTTTCTGCAGATGAGGAAACTGAGGCTAAGAGAAGCAAATTAATTTGCCCAGGAATATCACACCAGATGCCTTGTCATCGTACTACTTGGCCCCTCCAGGGTACTGTGCAAACCTAAGGAAATAATGGCTGCTCAGGGCAGTGTTGAAAGCCTGAGGGCAGACTGTCTGTAGGAGCAACTAGCCCCAGACTCAGCATGGGTACATGGTGGGAAGGGCATCTCTGAGTCCCTGCTGTGCTGACCTACAGTGCCCATGCTTTGCTCCTCTGTCTCACTTACTAAAAAAGTGGCATCTGGCAAGGGAGGTAGTGAGAATGGAGCTACAAGCCAGGCCTCTTTCTAGGCTCTAGAAACAATAACATTGCAACAGAAGTTCAACAGATAAATGTTTGGCCCTGCAGTCCAGTGCATTTGACTCTTGCCAGCTGAGTGAACTTGGGCAACTCTCCTGACTTCTCTGCTCCTCACTGGCCCTTCTTTAATATGTTATCTGTGTCATAAGAATCTTATGAATGCTAAATGAAAGAATCTACAGGAATAGTTTAGCATAATGCCTGATATAACTGAAGTTCATCATCAATAATAGCTATTGTTTGATTGCTATTCTACAGAGGACAGCTATTAGCCCTAGTTAAAGGGAGAAGAAAGCAAGGTGAGTTGGTCCCATCAAAGCACTCAGAAGTGACAGAGCCAGAATGGTAATAAGGCCTGAGTTGGCTGTTTATGACTGCGCTCATGGTCCTTCAGTAGGAAGTAACTACGGTGTCTCTATCAGCCGCAGCAACATGAGAGAGAAGCAGTGTGTGCTGCCAGGAGGATTTGGTCTTTCCTTTGAAGGCCAAAACCTCGAGGAATGGGGCCTGGGTGTGGCCCAGGCCTTCAGCCAAGGTGACCCTTCACAGATCCCCTTTTGCTCTCCGTAGCCAGTACATGGGGAACCTGCATTCCTGGGCCTACAAAGAGGAAAGTCATAAACTTGCATCCTCCGGAGATGGCACTGGCACTCCCTGTAACATCTCCTGGAGGTGTCAGCACATCATAAAGCATTCCTGTTTGGCCTGAAGCAGCTGCTCCTAATTTTGTCAAAGGTTCAGAAACAACAAGACACGTGGGCCCGCTGCTGACTATTCGTGTGGAACTCTATGGAATTTCGACCTCCAAGGCCTCCAACGGAAAATATTCAGAGCCATTTTCCCAGGCCAGGGCAAACACACTTCCAAGAGACTTTTTCCAAGTGTTCCTGCCTACTTTGATGAGCCAAGAGTTCCCCCCTCCCACTTTGGGCACCAGAAAAGTACATCATGTATTGCACCTAAATGCAAACAGTAGGTGAAGGCAGTCAGAATGGTTTAGCAGGGAATTTCTCAAGAGAACATTGAAATAGAAGAGTGGGGCCCTGCCTACTCAGGTAGCTGCCAGGGTCTTCTGTGTGTAAGATACAGTGACTGGATTTGGTTGGCATAGCTCTTTGGTGTTCCAGATGCCAACACTCAAGCAGAGAGACAGCATGTGTGTTTAGCCACAGTTTGTGGTAAGTATTATAAATTCTCATTTGTATGCACAAAGCAAGGCATTCATATCACTAGTGTGAATTTCCCCCTTCCTGGAAATCAGGTGCTGGTAGAGCCAGTGAAGAATCCAAGGGAGCCATCCTGGTCCTAATCAGGATGTGAGAAAAAGAACTCTAAGTTTGGCTAGGAAAAGCTGGATCCAAATTCTACCTTTCTAACTTTCTATCTCTTTGGTCTCAACCAAGACTCTTGTCCCTCTGATGCTCATATTCTCATCTAGAGAATAAGATTGGACCAGTGAGGAGTTGTATGCACTGGGTCTTCACATCTGTAAAGATCCATTGTCCCAGTGTGTAGGAAGTGCCCACTTAACATCTCTAAATGAATGAGGGAATGAATGAAGGAAGGAATGAATGAATGACTCAGTACACATACAAGTGAAACAAGGTTTCTCACAGGGACACTTAGAATATTCATGATTAAAATCCAAGCTTACTGAAAGCCCCAAGTAGATGTGCTCTATGATTTCCTGAGCAAGTGGAAGAAGCCAGCATACATCATCTGGAAGCCAACATTGAATTATGGCACCATGCTTCTTGAAACATTCCAGCAAGTCCTTACCACACCAGGAAGTAAGACCAATGTCTGAACATGCATTTTAAACTGTAGCTGCAAATCAACAGTCCTCCAATTGAGATTAGGTGGGTTTGCAATTGATTTGATCACTAAGCAGTGGCAGAAGGCACACTGTGACTCTTGAAGTTGGTCAGTATGGCCAGGCAGTTTCTGTCTGGTTGACTGAGCCTCTGGCCCTGGGAGCTTTGAACTCTGATTGTAAGAAGACTGTCCTGTCCAAGCCCAGCCATGCTGTAGGGGAAGTGTGGAGCTGTTCTGGGGCATGTTCTGGATCATAATCTCCCCCAAGTGCACTATAACACAGCTGAACTTCCCAGGCCCTGAACATGGAATGAAAACAATGGCAGTGAATATGCAACCCTTGCCATGCATATCATCCCAGCTGGAGCTACAATAGAGAGGGGACAGAAGACCTGAGGCCTTTCCTAATTCTTGATTCAGCTTTGAGAGCATTTGTCATGTAGTAGTTGATAAACAGTAGCTACCTCCACTTTCATCTTGGGCCACTTTCCCTTTCTCCCTAAACTCTAGCCACTCCAGTTTTCTAAGCTAGGTGAATACCTAGCTTTTCCCCACACCAAGGTCTTTACTATTCTTGTTTACTCTTTTTGGGGACATTCTTCCTTCAGTTGGGCATGATTTACCCTCACCATCATTAGGGCTTCTCAGCACAAGCACCACCAGCTCAGAGGAGTTCCTATGACCTCTGGAATATGGTAGCCCCTCTTGTGCTTCTTTCATAGACCTTACTACATTTGTACTTGTTTTGCTTAACTATTTATGTGATCTTTATCAACTAGTCTGTGGCTCCACAGGAGCAGAATGTTACCTACAACTCCTGGAATGTAGCAGAGGCTCCAAAAATATCCTCTTTCTCTTATTCTCCCTTCTACAGCAGCCTTTGTTCTGCAGGGATGACACTTAATGTAAATGCAGTCCCTGATGAATGCTAAGGAGCCCTCAATCAGGTGGGGCAGAATGGAGGAAGAGAAAGCAGGGTGGGTTTATTGTAATGCATAATTATTCTCTAGGAAATTGGTTCTCAGAGAGTGGTCCCTAAGCCTCCAGCATCAAGATCACCTGGGAACTTGTTATGAATGTAAAAGAGCTTGTTAAAATGCAAATTATGGGCCTGTGTTCCAGATATACTACTTTAAGTCAGAATCTCTGACAGTGAAGCCCAACAAGTTGGTCTGAATACGCCCTCTAAAGGATTCTGACAGACATTTGAAAATCACTACTCTAGGTCACAGTGGTGGCTCCTTATAGCCAACATAATGAACATCTATGTGGACTTTAAAATACTGTAAAAGCCTTTATTGTGACTGATTAGCTGTAAGATGTATAAAAGAGATTCTTTATTCAGGCTAGACCTGCTGAGAACTCCAGAAGTCAGATTGGTAGAGCATCAAGAATTGCCACCATCTCCAGATAAAGGAAAGGTTGTGTCAGATCTTGTAGAAAGAGAATTTTGCTACCATATTCAGTATAAAATGGACTTTAAAGGATCAAAGGTTATACAAATGGATGATTGTACTAGTCTGAATAGCCCGTGCATCCACTGGAATCCTTTCAGCAGCAAGGAAAGAATTCCCAAATGGCTAAAACAGTACAGACCCTTATTATGTTACTTTGCAAGAAACTCAGAGGCAGGCAGAATTGTTACAATGGTATATCAATGATGGCAAGATCTTGGATCTTCCATCAAGTGGAAGGTCATCTCCCAGGATTGCAAAATAGCTATGGCAGCCTTACACAGGCCAGCATCCTAAGCATGCAAGAAATAAAAAGGATGAAAGGCACTTCCCTAAAGGGGAGAAACCTTGACTCTATTTACCAGAGATGTAAAAAATTCCCAGAAGTCTCCTAGAAGACTTTTCTTCAGATTTCACTAGCCATACTTGGAGAATCTGTTAGTTTCTAGACCAATCACAGACAAAGGAGAATGAGATTGCCATGAGTACTTAAAACCCATCATGAACAATATTAGTATTCTTAATGGAAGGGAAGAAGGGAAGTAGATATCAAACAACTATGAGACTCTCTCTTCAGAAAGGCATGAGCTCAGAGCCTGAAGAGCCAGGTTACAGATGCCAGCAGGAAGTATCTTCTGAAGTAACAGAAGATTATGTATAGTTACTACAGACAGCTAAATTGGGTATAAATATTATAGGCAGTCAAACAGGGTTGGCCCTCAAAGAAGATATCACAGAAGATAAAAGCATATTACAGTGGTTGGAGGTGCATTCTCTGAAGGCCAGGCCTCAAGACAAAGATGGAATGACCACAGCTATGTAATTCCCCAAGGATAAACAATAATGATCCATAGTCTGAATAGTCATCAGTTACCTGGATGAGGGACAAAGACCTTCTTGACCATCCTTCAGGGAAAGGTCTTTGTTGTTTCCATGTACAATTGCTATGTAAAGTACTTCCCCATTGGATCAATATTACCTAAGCAACTATACCTGTAATCTTTTTGGCTGTCCATAGGTTTGTCCCACCTTGTACTCACCTCATGATTTTGTACCCATTTTGTAATTTTTTCTCTATAAATCCTCCTTTGAGAAGTAGGCTCATGGGCAACCCACTTTCTGGGTCCTTTCTTCTTTTTTAAGCAGGAGTCAAGTTTTCTTCAATAAATACTTCTTACTCTTAACTCCTGTTGTTCTTTAGAATTCACTGTTTGATTTTGGGGAACACAAACTTAGTGCATCACCCATCTAGCAGACTGGGACTCAAAATATTTTCCTTATGTCATTTGGAGATCCTATGCCATTCCTGTAACATTTGGAGGTCCCACTGAGACAACTGAAAAGAGGAAAGAGTTTGCTTTTGTTTTATGGATTCTGGATTGTGACTCATTTAGGTAACCAAAAATTGTCATCCTTGTTTATCAATTGCTTATGCCTTGAATTTTTATGCCATGTCTCTTTTAAGCAATGTCGTTTATTAAAATGGTGACAAATTTAGTTAAAAACATGAGAAGATTATGATGTTTCTCTGGCAGAACATTTTATTCTTGTATTCTTGTTTTATATCTGAATTTACTGGTGTTCTTTCTTTGATTCTATGGATTGTTATCTTACCTTAGACAGCGGGACTAGGAAAAAGTAGTTTTAGAGCTTCCCCTAGTGGAGTTTGATGCTAACTCAAAGTGAAGTTATTAAATGATGTAGAATGAGCCTTTTTATGAAATCTAGTTCATATTTAGAAAATATACATGTGTATTAATAAATCACAGGACCTAATTTATCAGTCAAAAGCAATAGGATTGCAGCTGTTCATAAGACATATGGGACAGGTTTCACTAGGACAGACTGTTCCAAATCCTCCTCTACACTGTAGATAAAATATCAGTCCTGTTCTTCACCAGCTTCCTTTACGGTCTGATCTTCTGTTAGGGAGGAGGCAATCTTAGCTTTTGAGGGTCCTCACTCCTGCCTTTCCAGGCTGGTAGTGATGACTCATGAGCAAGCAATCTCAATAATTCACCATCAGCATGAAAAGTGTTCCTTTTTCTGATCTCATTTCTGGTCTTTTACCATCACATCATGCATTCCTCTTTTGTTTAAACCATGTAATCATTAGAGAAAGAAGCACCCAGAAGTGTCTCAATTTTTCCTTCCTATGCAACTGCTAAGCATCTTTGTCCCTTATAACTCTAAAAAACCATGGTTATTCTGCCAGCTAATTAAATGCTCTTAGGGCAGCTGCTACTGTTAAAGCAAAGGACAGATGACAGTTTCTAGAGCACCTTTCTTTTTTTTTTTTTTTTATTAAACAGATAGCAATGAGACAGTTTCAAATCATATCGGAAGGACAGTTTCAACAAATAATACACTGCATATATTCTTCTTGGTGGTTAATTGCTGTACAAGATGAGGAATTGTGATCCCATTTACAAACACCATTAGAACAAATCATTCTATTCATTAAGAGAATGCAACTATATATCTATCCCAACCTCTTTGAATACACAGATACAAAATGGACATTCATCGGTATACCCCATTTTTTCTAAGTTCCGTTATTGAATATTATAGGTGTGTTAACTCAGCAAAATATTCTAAAAGAGTCCAGTAGCCCATAATAGCATTGGGTCTTATATTTAACTGGCAATGTCAGAAATTATTGACCTGAGTCCCCCACAGCTCAACCCAACAGCATGGCTTTATTTCTTATATTTCGACTTCATACTTTTCTACTGGATGGTTAAGACCAAGGTAAAGCAGGACCTATGCAACAAGAGTTGTAGCTTTTTGGTCTGAGAAGGTCAGTGAAATGCCCTCAGGATTTGTCCTGAGATCCTGTACCTCAGATTGTAGAACCTTCATCAGTGCAGCCATGTGGATGAGTCACGGCCATTGCTTGGCCAATGTAGAGCACCTTTCTTAATCCCCATTGAAGTCAATGGAATGTTGATCAGACAAACAGCTGGATTCCATTCTAGAGGCAAGTCTCTAACTGCATAGAACCAGTTAAAGTGGAGAGGACAGCTGAGGGATCATGGCCAGTGAAACTCTCTGACAGATACTCAAAGGTTCTTCAGTAGAAACTGGGTCCTAAGAGCCTGCCTGCCAGCCAACAGAAAAACCTCCACTTATCTATCAGTCCTACCTACACACCTCAGTGAGGCAAAAGGTAATGTTCTTAGCGGTCTTCTGGCATCCTCTGTCCTGGAGTAACCAGAGAAGATGATATTAGGGCCTTCTCTTAAGCATCCTTTAAGAGTTGAGCAATAGGTTTGGACTTTTCTCTCTGCCAGTAAGTCAGAAAACCCAGTTTTCTCTAACTCCCTGGGAGTTAACTTTTAAACTTTTTGCCTAGCTAAATTACTCTCCAACATGTCAGTCTGAGGCAGCTTGTAACAACTATCTACCTTTCACAAAGAACAACAACTAAAGGAGTGATTTACACTTGTGCTTCAACTTTCTAACTAAGAGTAAAAGGGGTTTTAGTCAGCCCTTTTCTTCTTTCATGTGCACATAAAAAACTGATAAATATGCTTGTACAGACATTTAAGTTGTAGTTATTGAGTAGTGGGTGTAAGTTTAACCTCTGAACCTCAGAGACAGAAATATTAGAGTGGATTTTTAATAAAACTCAGCCTTTTCTTGATGTTGAAGAAGTTTGCCTAGGTGAGTAGGTAGATAACACAGATATCTTGGAGAATTCTTCACCCTAGGGCCTAGGGCAGGATTTCTCTGAGACATTTACTTGCTTCTAGCTATCTCTAGAACTGATCTCTTTTACAGGCTGAGAAGTGGTTCAATTTGCCCATTGGTCTATTTTCCTCATTTCTCTTTCAAAGAATTGTAAAGTAGTGTTTCAGACCTCTTGATTATTGGTTTTGCTAGCAACAGTTCTTTTTATAGCTGGAATTAAGTGTAGTTTGTGCTTTTAGAAGCACACACAAGGGTTAGCAGTCTAAGTTTCTGGAGAAACTAGGGCCACAAGTCAGTAAAAGTGGCTAATATGATCTGACCTATCCTAGTCTCTAGAAAGCAACCACACTGCTCTGGAGCAGGTCACTTCAGGAGATGCCTTCAAGATACACAAATCAAGTAGAAATTAAAAAGGATGCCAATTCTTTCTCTCATATTTCAGATGAAAGAAAATCTCAAAATCTCAAAATCTCTTACTCTTTGAAAAATAATTGTAAACACTGGAAAATATTTGTCTCTTACATATAGAAAAAGAGCCATTTTTTTTTCTCTCCCATGTATGGCTTGCCTACCCCTTAGAGCTAAAATGGAATGCAAAGAGAAATATTGACTATGATACTATTTCACTAATAGAATTGTACTCTAAGACAGAAGGAAAATGGCCAGAATTACCATATGTTCAGAATTTTTTGGATTAAAAAATAACCTTACATGTATTCAAAATGTAAATATAAGTGACAGGGAGCAAATAGAGTATTTAGCCATACCCATGTTCATGTGTCCTTTCTCACAGTGACATCACACAAGATCTGGGGAAGTTTTCAGGTGAACCTAAATACATTGAGGTCTTTAAAGGACTCATTAAGACCTATGAATTAAACTAGAGAAATGCAATGCTATTTTTAAATCAAATATTGACTTTTAATGAGAGACAGCATTATAAGCTGTTATTACATTTGGAGATGAATATTATATTGTTGACTTTCGAAGGCCAGAAGACAGACATCCAGGGAAATAAATGCTTCCTACTAGAGCCAAGCAGTTCCTATACAAGATCCCTACTGGCCTACAAACAGGATGGGAAACTGGGATAGGAGACATTTATAGACATGTATTTTTTACACATCTAAGAAGGGCAAGAACTAAGCCTTTCAGATCTATTCATCAGGAGAAAGATAAGAAAACCTTTGCCTTCTTAGATCATTTACAAGGAGCATTGGTGAAATATATCTTTTTATCCCCTGATTAGATATGACAGGTTATTCTAAAGGCAACTTTATTCCCTAGTCAGCCTCAGATATTAGGAAAAAGATACAAAGATGGATTTTTCTCTAGAAAGCCACTCGACACTTCAGTGTGAATTGTACTCCTAGGGTTCTATAATTGAGACAAGGATGAAGACAAGGGGACAAAATGAAGAAACCAAGAGAAAATGGCTGCCTTGTTTATGGTCTTCGAATAAATCCTAAGTCTGACTGCCAGGGCTCCAAGAAGAGCGTAACAACTAGACTCATCTGCTTCTGCTGCTGCTGTGGAAAACCAGGCCATCTTAAGAGGGAATCAATAGGAGGCCACCTGGGCCACATCCTGATTGTGAAGATGTTCACTAGAAGTCGGACTACCCTCTCAAGTGGAGGCTACAGAGTTCATGCCCATCTTAGCAGCTGGTCCAGCAAGACTGAAGGGCCCTGATGGCTCTTATAGAAGACTCTCGGCCTTCTCCCTCTAGCCAGACTGTCATCTCCATGGGACTGTCATCTCCACAGAGAAACCTATGTCGTTGTAACTATAGACCAAAAAGAAGCCAGCCTGTTGCTGAACACTGGAGTGTGTCAGTCATTCTTTTTCACCCTGGCCTTCCTTCCAGCCATCATTCCTCAGTGAAAGGAGTCACTGGGGAGAAATCACCTTATTTCTCACAACTTTTGGGATGAGTTTTCTCCTCACTCTGTCCTTTTAATTATGGCTAAAGGTCCAGTTCCCCTCCTGGGGAAAGATACTTATTTTAATGCTGTGATATATATATATATATATATATATATATATATTACTTCCCCTGATTGAGACAGAACTAAATCCTGAAGTATAAACAGCTAAAGGAAGAGTAGAGTCGGCAAGATATCTCAGTGGACTAAGCACTTGCTTATGCAAGTGCAGGAACCTAGGTTCGATCCCCAGCACCACATGCCATGCCAGCCCTGCCCCCAGGGCTAGCTGAGTCAGCCATTGAGACTAGGTTTGGTGGTGCATGCCTGTACTCCCAGCAGTGGGGTGACTGAAGGCAGGAGGATTACTACAAGTCCGAGTTACATAGTAAGATCCTGTTATCAAATACAAAAACTAAACTAAACTAAAGAAAGAGTAGCTAGAACAGAAAGAGCTGCTTTGGTACAAACACATCTCAAAAATCTTACTGTTTTTCTTCACCAGAGATAATGCCCTCTAAGGACTAAAGTTAAAAAAAGGACTATTGCCTATAATTGGTAACTTAAGGGTGCAAGCTTTACTTAAAGTCTGTGAGAGCAAATGCAACACTCATCTTCAGAGTTCAAAAATCCGGTGGGAAATGAACACTGATACAGGCCCTTAGATTGGTAAATGAGGCCGTAGCACCAGTTTGCCCAGTGGCACTTAATCCATCATACATTCTCCTTCTTCAGATCTCAGAAGATACTGGTTGATTTGAGAATTAAGTTTAAAAGATGACTACTTTTGTATTCCTTTATATACAGATTCCCAATTTCTTTTTCTCTTTGAAAATCCTCACAACCAGGTTTCTCAACTAACTTGTGTTAGATACAAACCCACACAATCAACCAAACCAGGCATTCTGAAGCAAGTAGAAGATTTATTGGGAACATCAAGCAGGCTGGCTGGCTAACGGACCAAGACAGCAGTGGATAAAGAGGGGGACAGGAGGCTTTGTAGGATCTTTCAGGGAGGGTGATCACTGGCTGGAACAGCTGAGGGAGAGCTAATCTTGGCAGGACTACCTGGTCTGTGGAGGACCTTTCATGTTAACAAAGGAGAATTTCTGTGGTTGCTTGCCCAGGTCAAAGTCAGGTGGACCTGTTCTGCGGTTTTGGGTTTGGCTCCAAGGGGGAGAGTTTGGGGGCAGGGTGCCTGGGAAACCAAGAGAGTGTTTGGGGCAAGATGCCTGGGAAACTTTGAATCCTGACCTATCAACTTGGACTACACTTCCTCAAGAATTCAGACACATTCTTCATCATTTTGGGAAAGTTCCTTCCAATAACTTGCTGTGTTTTAAACTTTCCCAAGTAATGGTCTTGCGATATGTAGATGGAATATTGTATGTCCCTTCAGAAGAGCTCTCTAGCCAAGGCACCCATGTTCTACTGAATTTCCCAGCATACAGGGGTTATAAGGTCTCTAGGAATAAAGCACAACATTGTAGCTTTGAGGTAAAAATATCTGGGGCTCATTATACATTCAGAAGCCCAAAGGCTAAGAGAAGAGAGAATTAAATCAATACTTTACTTCTCACCACCCAGAGAGTGGGATATGCTGAGGTTGCACAGCTCCTCTATCAGCTTATAAAGTTAGGCCCCAAAGTCTTCCCATATTTTAACCTTGGATCTTGATTCCAAAACAGCATTCCAGAACCTTAAACAAATGCTTCTAAGTGCTCCATCTCTGAGCCTACCTACAGGACACTGTTTCAATTTGCCTGTTAAAAGAAGGGGCATGACTTTGGGAGTACTTCCACAATATTCAGGTCCTACTCCGACTTTAGTTATCTGAGTCATATATTAGACATTGTAGCAAAGGCAGGGACTTTGTTCCTTAGCACTACAGATGCTGTCTCTCCTAGTACCAGAGGCATTGGAGCTTTTTGATAAAGATCTCACTATATATGTATACCTCACAATGTGGCAGGACTTCCTTCTTCTAAAGGGAATTATGACTATCAGACAACTGACTTCTTTAATACTAGGCTTCATTTCTAGAAGAACCAGCCATTAAAGTGTAGAGATGTCCCTCCTTAAGCCCTGTCTCTGCTCTACCAGAAAAATAAGGAAATTGAAGTTGAAAGACATGATTCAGAACAGGTAATCCTCCAAATATATGCAGTCAGGGAAGAGTTATCAGACACACCCCTTACTTACCTGGATTGACTGTCTTCTGTGATGGCAGATCCTTGATCAAAAATGCAGTAGTGACTCAACATAGGACACTTGAAACTTCTTCACTTGGCCCTGTGATTAGCGCTTAGCTAGCAGAACTCACACCTCTGACCAGGGTTTATGACTCAGTGAAAGTCAGAAAGTCAATATTTATACTGATGATTATTGTATGCAGTTATTAGCCCCCATTATAGGACAGCTTAATAGAAAGCCCTCCTTATGTTTGAACAGAGAAATCATTCTTATTCAATGGTCAAATTCTACTAAATACGTGGAATGGACAGTTCCTAAGCAGTGTATACTCATCATAACTTTACAGGTTGAAGACTGTTTTAAGCATTCTGGGACTTGCATAGTTGTAAGGCAGGAGGGTCAAAAGTATAAACAGACTTGGAAACTTACCCCATCTACAATATCACTGCTTTAGAAGTTTATTTCATAGGCATGACCATTTAGCTTCTTTTGTTCCTTCCCTAAAATTAGAGGGTGCATGCAACACATTGAGGCCTTGACTAACTCCACTCAGTTCACCTTAAATGACACTTTGACAAGACTCTCTCTCTCCCAAATGAAGAAATGAAATTAATGAGGCAAGCTATCCTCCAAAATTGGATGCAAAAAGATATTCTAACACTGCACACAAGGGATATTTGTGCAATTGTAAAAGTTGGATGTTTTATGTACATTCTTGATCCTTCAGCTAATATCTCAATGGCTGTTCATGAAAGGTTAATGCCATGTTGGATTCTGAAATTCCCTGGACCTGCTCCTTACCCTCTTTGGGGGAGGCTATTACTAATTCTTCCTGATGGGAACTTTTGTTGACTATATTCATAACAATATTTTTGATCTTATTATTTGACCCATGCATAATTAACTGTTTCTTCAGCCTTGTTCTCTCCAGAATTAAAGCTATGTATCTGCTCAAAATTAGAATGCCTGGTATCTATCCAGGTCCTTTACAGAGACCCTCTGTGGAGTATATCTGACTGCCTTCAACAGCTACAACCCCCTTCAGCTGAAAATAATCAGAATAATCTTGGCCTCTTGTCTCCTCATGGCAGTTATGTGTACCTCTTCAGAGGGGTGGATATTAGGCCACTAAGTTGGGTAGAAATATTATAGGCCATCAGACAGAGCTATGCTAGGATAAGAACACCTTACAATTGTGGGTGGAGGCACATTCATTACAGGCCAGGCCTCACAACAAAGAAGCAGTGAACATACCTACGTACTTCTCCAAGGAGAAACAGTAATGATCAATATTCTAAAAAGGCATCAGTCACCTGAGTGGGGGACCAAGACCTTATTCACCCATCCTTTCTAGGAAAGGTCTTTATCCTTTCCATGTATATTGCTGTGTGACTTGCTTCCCTATTGGATCAATACTATCTAAGTGACTACATTTGTAGTATTATTGGTCCCCCATAGTTTTGTCTCACCTTTTACCCACCTCATGATTTTTCTTTATAAAACTTCCTTTGGTAAGCAGGCTCATGGTCAACCCATTTTCTAAGTTTCTTCCTGTCTCCCTTAGGTAAGCGGTATCTTACCCTTAAGAAATATTTCCTACTCTTAACTTCTGTTTTTCTTACAATTCACTCTTTGACTTTGAGGAACACAAACCCAGCATATTTCACATCTAGCAGACTGAGAATTGCACTATTTCCCTCATAGCATTCATACATTCTATATCATTCCTATAACACAGGTATAAAGTGCCCTGGTTTGAATGTTTGTCCCCTGAGAAACTCATGTTAAAATTTAATTGTTAATATGGACAAGTAGGTCACTTAAGGGTGATTAGGTCATGAGGGCTTTACTCCAGAGTGAGATTGCTTCTATTTTGAAAGAGTGAGCTTGGTCTTCTCCAGCCTCATGATCACCATCTGCCATGCTGATTCCTGCTTTTGAGCTTCCCAGCTTCCATTACAGTGAGCCCATTCATTTCTGTCCACAACAAATTATTCAACCTCAGGTAGTCTATGATAACATAAAATGCATTGGGACAGATGATGAATGTTAATGGGGAAAATATTAGGTTGAAAGCTAAAGCTACATTAGAACATGAACTCTATAAAGAAGCAAAGGTAGAGGAGGAAGAACAGAAGAGCAGATTTGGACTGAGAAGACTTCCAGGTTATATAGGAGCCACTAGAGGCAGAGAAAAAATAAGCAATGTGCTATCGACACTGAGGCTTTGTCCTTTCCTTATGTGAGCTGAGGGTCTTAGTCACTTTCCTCATTGGTGAGATGCAACACCTGATGAGCACAACTTAAAATAAAAGTTTTATTTTATTTTATTATTTTATTGATAAGTTAATTTTATCTCACAGTTTTAGAAATTTTAGTCCATGTTCAGCAACTTAAAAGACAAAGAGCATATTGAAAGGGCCTGGGTAAAAGAAAGCTGTCCATGTCATGGTGGTCAGGAAGCAGAGAAAGAGGGGAAGAGACAGAAGGGCAGATACCCACTTCCAGGCCAAGCCCTCAATGACCTGCCTTCCCCCACCATGCCTTACTTCCAAACAGCAAGTTCCCACCACAATTCAGTCGCTTTCCAAAAGCCCTACTTCTGAGCACCTGAAGACTCCAGGGACATTCTTGATCTAGAGCAGAACATCGAGGGAGGAATAGGGCAATGTCTAAGCCCAATCTTTTAGCAGCTCTCAAATGCTTAGCTGGCCATGTGGGTTTGGGATAATGCCATACCAGAGCCTTCTAGTCTTAATCTAATGCTTGATCTTTAAGAAGACTTGGCAGGCAGGGAGTTTGTGTGTAAAGACCAGGGTTCTAAGGCTCTCTCATCACTTCCCATCATTACCCATTCAAGCTACTATAATAAAACACCACAGACTTGAAGATTAAGGAACAGTAATTTATTTCTCATAGTCCCAGAAACTGGAAAGTACATAATCAAGGCACCTGCTAATTCATTTTTTGATGAGGCTTCTATTTGTGGTTTGCAAAAAACCATTTTCTTGGCTAGATCTTTCTATTGTAAAGAGAGATCATCTCTCTGGTGTCTCTTGTAAGGACAGTGCTCTCATTCCTAATCATCTTGCAAAGGTCACACCACCAAATACAATCCATTGGATAGTTAGGTTTTAACCTATAGATTGGCTGGAAAGGGGCAGGTGTTCAGTCCCCAAGACTTCCATTCCAGGGTCTGAATCTGTCACTATAAATAAGCTATTCTTCACACTGTAGTTGGGTAGATTTTTGTCCTCACTTCTTACGTTGAACACACATCAAGGTAAGAATAATCTGTCAGGAAGAAGGCAGGAAAGCACTTAGGCCTCAGGCAGAAAGATCCTGGGCAAGAAGTAGGCTGGCTGGAAGTCAGGCTCATAGGTTCCCATCAACCCCACACCCACCCTGCCTACTTAGCCTGGCTCCATCCAGGACATGCTTACAAAGGCCTGTAGGTGACTATGGAGAAAAGACACCTAGTAAAGAGGATCCACAAAGAGAAGGGTTACACTGCATGATGACTTTTAAAAAATTTTTTTATTTTATTTTAAAAAGTAAAAACAAAAAGGCTAAGACAAATAGTAAAAACAAAAACACAAACAGAATGACATACAACAACATATATGGTACAGATTTTCAAAACAAGAATAACAAATTAACAATGGTTGTTATATTACGTATCTTTATCATCAAATCTGTTGCTCAGATGAACAGATATAGGTTGCAAGATTGGGCAAATAATTGAACATTAACACTTGCTTTCAATAAACCTTCATTTTTCTTCTTGTCCTTTTTATTTTTTAATTTTTCTGGTGGGAGGAAGGGTCTACAGGGTGTTCAGGGTCTCATTACTAGATCAGACTTGTAGTGATCCACCTGTTTACAGCCTCCCAAGTGCTGGGATTACAGGCATGCACCACCACACCCAGTCTCAATCACTGTCTCAGTGCACCCCAGGGGCGGGGCTGGCAAGGCAGGCCCAGGGTTCGAACCCCCAGCACCTGCACCTACTTGCAGGTGCTTTAATCCACTGAGCTATTTGGCCAGCTGTATTTTTTAATTTTTTTAAAGAGCATATAATCATAACTGATGAGACGTTAGAAGTAGTTAACATGTACAAGAACAAGATGAGAGGTCTTCTGGTGTGGTTTCTGTATTACTCATTACTGTCTTTGATGTAGTTCCTCAGATTGCAGATATTAGCATATGGAGTTAGTCAAAGTGAAAATTTTAAACATTAATTGCTATTTTCAAAAAACTGATGGAGATTAGTAGCACAATCATCTCAGCTGTCCTGTATATACCCTTGCATGATTTCCCCCCTTACTTTTTTTTCTATCTTTTCTCCTTTCCCTCATCTTCATTGCTTATTGCAGGATAACATTGAAAGGTATAGTCTGGGGAGTGACTTCAGCCCTGACCTCTACCCAGGTGGGAGCGCAGTATTGCAGTAATCAGGGGAGGCTGCTGGGCCTGAAGCACTTGCTTTGGCTCTCCTCCACCAGTCAGTATTGCTTTCCAAGGTCTTATGTCCTGCCTACCATACATAGGCTTCTACTTAGAAGCCACAAGCCTGAGACATCACCTGTGAAATGACACCTGCTTCCTCTAACATGTCACCCACCCATCTACCCTGTTCATCACTAAGAAGAGCAGAAAGTCACTTACCTCATTCCTAGTGTTATTTGATAGTGGTTTATGTTTCTACTTCCATTCATCCTTTATGCTGGACAAACTCTTTTCTCTCTTTCTTAATATATTTTGCCACAATCAATTTATTCACCTTTTCCCTGTTGGAGGATAACTGGGTACAGTCTGGATTTAAACATTCCTCATTGTCCACACAGACTACTGGGCTCTGGCCTCAATATAAGTGACTGTTTCATGTCCTCTTGGCTTACTGGCTCTCTCCCTTCTTATATGGCCTTACCAATTTCTTATCCATTTTTTAATCTGTAACTTCTGTCATCACACTTAATCATCAGGTGTGATTATCCTTTTCCATTTATTTATTTATTTATTTATTTATTTATTTATTTATTTATTTTTGGTACCAGGGATTGAACTTGGGACCTTGCACTTTCCAGGCAGGCACTTAGGTCACTGAGCTATATCTCTGGCCCCATGATTATCTTTTTAACATTTTTGCTCTTTTTTTTTTTTATCAGTACCTCCCTTCAGAGAGTCATCAGCAACTTAGCACAAGATGAAATCCATCTTTGTAGGGCCAGGGAGATAGCTCAGCAGACTAAGTGCCTGCTTAGGCAAGCTCAGTGACCAGGGGTTCCATCCCAGTCATCGCATGCTGTGCCAGCCCCACCCCCAGGCACACTGAGCCAGCCACTGAGACCAGACAGGGTGGCACACACCTGTAATCTCAGCGCTAGGGAGACTGAAAATAAGAGTATCACTACAAGTCCAAGCTGCATGGTGAAAAAAAAAAGCCATTTTTGTGACCTACAAAATGTCAGAAACCCAAATAGAGATCAGTAACTGTCATGGTAATGGCACAGAAACTATCTCATGAAGAGAGCCTTGTGCCCTTAAGTCGTAGAAGACATGATTGTTAAGAACATGGGTTTTAGCATCAAATAAAATCTTGATTTAAAGCATTGGCCAAATGATTCACAAGCCGTTTGCACTCAGATGAACTGCTAAGGTTGTCAAGCCTTCCTTTCATTCTTTGTAAAATGAGAAAAGTAACACTAATTCACAGTGTTCTCGTGACACAGCAGTAAATCTAACCATTAACTTCCAGAAGTAGCAATAGAAATAGTGACAATGATAAATAACAACATTCAATTCAACTAAAAATTAGTCCAAATTCTCAGAGGTCTTCAGAATGAGAAAGAAGCTTGACAGCTATTGTTTGTAATTGTCGATGGTGTGAAAAATAAGCGAGAGAAACCAAACTAAGCATGAGAGAACAAATGGCAGCAATATCTCAGAAGCCAAGAGCCAATGTTCCCCAACCTTATCCTCTCTTAACAATCAGAGAACAGTTAGTATGGCTAGCACATAGGTTCCTAAGATCTTATTTGGACACTTTGACCTGCTGGATCTGGGATGGGCTTCAGGAATCTGCTTTCTAATAAGCAACTCAGAGACTTCAATGCAACAGCCAGGCCTGGGGGACTTGCATGGAAATAGGTAAGCCCAGCTGAGCTTGTCTTCTATGTTTTCTTCTATGTGTTCTGTGAACATGCTTCACAGTTCTAGGTTATACATTTAGGTACAGTATATGGTTCATGTTAATAGGCTTTTGTACATGATTTGAAGTATGAATGACAATTGGTATTTTCAAATGTGTAGACAATTATTCTAGCATCATTTGTTGAAAAAAAGTGTTTTCTATTCTTCTTTACATCTTTGTTGAAAAACTGTGTTGGCATATCTGTATATATCTACATATGATGATATTTTGTTCCACTGAGTATTTGTCTATCAGGTGTGACCAAAAATGCAGTGAATATACACATTTTCTAAAATTACAAAAGAAGACATACTGCCGTTAGCTTCCCTCAAAATGCTTTCCCCTACTTCAGGCACACTTCTCCCATGGCTCTTGCTGCTTTCAGAAGTGGTTCTGGAAGTCCTCAGTTTCATGCCTCATTGCCCTGCTGCAGCTGCCTCCACGTCCTGAATGGTCATTCTGACTTTGCATAAGAGTCAGATGTCTCATGGTGTCCGATCCAGTGAATGTGATGAGTAAAAACACAGTTTAATGGTTTTACAAGCCTGATTTCTGTTGAATGGTACTTGGCAGCCGAGCTTACTGTGTTTAAAGACATAAGAGAAGATTTCAAAAATTACTTCAGAAAATAACATTTATATATTTTTATTTTTAAAATTTATTTATTTATTTGGTACAAGGTCTCACTAGACAGCACAGACTAGTAGTGATGCTTCTGTCTTAGCCTTCTCGGTGCTGAGATTACAGGTGTGTGCCACCACACCCAGTCTCGGTGGCTGACATGGCATGCCTAGAGTTCTGGGGCTGGCATAGCATGAGGTACCAGGACCTGAACCCAGTACCTCCTTGAGCTTGCCAGGCAGGCACTTAGACCACCAAGGTATTTCCCCAGCCTATATATTTTTAAAGAGAGAGAAAAAAAGGATACACAATTTCAAAACAAGATAATAGAACATTGATAATGGTTATTACATTGCATAGTGTTATCTTCAAAGTAGTTGCTCAGGATTTTATAACAAATCTGGATGTCAGTTATGTAAGTCTCACAACTCTCTTTCTTTTCAGAGCTATTCTGGATACTCTAAGTCATTCTTTCTTTTTTCCCAGCTCAGCCCACCATGAGGGTGGGGCTGGCACAGCATGTGGTGCCGGGATCAAACCATGGTATCCTGTGCCTGCCTAAGCTTTCCTAAGCTGGTGCTTTAGACTGTTGAGCTACCTCACTGACCTTCTAGGTCATTCTTGCCATGTGAGTTTTAGAATCAGCTTGTCGAGACCCAGTCCTATCACAGGCCCGGTGAGTGTGTGGGAGAGCTGCCGGCTACCCTGCACGCGAAGGACCTACTGGTTTCAGCTCAGGCGCAGCGTGGGTAAGACCCTCTTCCACCCACTTGGGATGCCCCCCACCACTCCGCAGCACCTCCCCCACCCCACCTGCCAAGTAGGAATTTCTACCTCTTTCTGGGAACCTCCAGACCCAGTCCTAGCCCAGGTCCAGTGAGTGTGTGGGAGAGCTGCTGGCTACCATGCGCCAGCAGGACCTAGTGGTCCCAGCCCAGGCACAGCATGAGTAAGACCCTCTTTCACCCCCTTGGAACATTCCCCACCACTCCGTAGTACCCCCCACCCTAGCCACCAAGTAGGAATTTCTGTCGCATTCTTGGAACCCCCAGATCCAGTCCTAGCCCAGGCCCAGTGAGTGTGTGGGAGAGCTGCCTCTCCTCCCTACTCCACCTTGTCCCCTCCAGACTCAGCACAGGCCTGGCATACAGGCCTGGGGTGAAACACTGCAGCTGCAATCCCTGCAGAGAGTGTAGGGGACAGAACCACCCAGCTAGTCCAGGAGCAGAACATCTTGCCAGAGGGGCACAACAGGTTCACCCCCAAGGGCAGCAGCAGGAAGGAGCTGAGCACAGCAGCCAGACCCAAGCCAGGCACAACTGGATAAATCCAAAATTTGTAGATATGCTCCTGAACTTCAGTATGTGCTAAGGTTATATCTGCCCAAAAAGTCTACAACAAAGGTCAGAAGACAGTGCTACACAAAATGACAACAAGAAGGAACAAAATGCAACCTCAGAACCCAAGCCCACCCATAACAAGAGCAGAGGACACTAACACAGAACAAATTGGGAATCACACAGCTGAAATCAATGAATCAATGGCTTCTGAAATAAAGAAACAGCTGCAGAAAGGTATAGAGGAACTCAGATTGGAAATGAAAAAAGAAATCCCTAAATTAATTACATCTACAGTAAAGAATCAAATGCAGAAATATATGGAAGAAACTCAATGCCCACCCAGGACAAGTGCAGAGGACACTAGCTCAGCTCACATGTATGAATTAATAGCATCGATAGTAAATAAGCAACAGCAGAAAGTCATAGAGGAACTCAGAACAGAATTCTTTTCTATGAGCTCAGCTCAAATGTACAAATTAATAGTGTCGATAGTAAATAAGCAACAGCAGAAAGTTATAAAGGAACTCAGAGTGAAACTTTCTGAAATAAGAAAAGAATTCTCAGAACTCATAGCATCTGAGGGAAAGAATCAACTACAGAAACATAGGGATGAAACCAAATCTGAAAAAAACACTGCAGTAAAAGAATTTATAACTGCTTCTAAAGAAGACATTGATTAAAAAAAAATAGAGGAGATTTAAAAGATGACGATGCCTTGAATGAGCAATACAGGAAAGAAATAGATTGCATGAAGCAGAGTCAAAGAGATATAGAGAAATTTAAAATCTCAATCACAAGCTTGAAAAATCATTTAAGTGAAAGTGAAGACAGAGTTTCAGATCTTGAAGACGCTGGTGCAGCTAGTTAAAAGGTAAGAAAGGATCTCTTAAAAACAATTAGGATGCAGGAAAAAATAATCCATTACCTGCAAGATGATGCAAAGATGAACAATGTGAGACTAATAGGCATCAATGAGAAAGAAGGAGTCAATACAAATGACATT
>NW_004524788.1:2116353-2122023 GCF_000260255.1 Octodon degus
TGAAAACCACTAGAGAATAGAATCAGCTTGTCAATTTCTACAAAAAGGCCTCTATATATTATTTTGACTTGGATTGTATTGCATCAGTAGATAAATAGAAGGATAATAGATAACAGTATTGATCCTCTGACCCAAAAATACATCCTATATCTTCATATAGCAACTAGCAATATTTTGAAGTATTCAGTGTACAGATACTGTGCATATTTTGCTATGTTTATCCCTGAAGAATTCATATTGTTGAAGTCCTTGTAAATGACACCAATACTTAAATTTCAACTTGCCATTGTTTATTGCTATAATAAAGAAATATAATTGACTTCCATATATTGATTTTATGTTTGCAGCCTGGCTAAGCTCACTTACTGATTCTAAGTTTGTACCGGTTTTGATTTTGGTAGTTTTGGTAAATAGCACAGGATATTCTGTGTAGATGGTAATGTTTTAATCAAATAAAGCCAGTTTTACTCTTTGCTTCTTGATCTAGATTTTTTTTTCTTGCCTTATCACATTGACTAGACATTTTAGCACCCTAAGTAGAAATGGAATTGAGTATCTTTAACTCATTTCTGATTTTAGGGAGAAAGTACTCAGTGTCTTATCATTATGTTTGATACTAAATGTGAATTTTTCATACATTTCTTTATCATGTAAAAAGTTCCATTTTCTGAGAGTTTTAAGTGAGAACAAATATTGAACCTTGTGAAATGCTTTCTCTGTATCTGTTGTAGTGAACATGTAGCTTTCCTTTTCAAAGTTTGTAAATATGATGGATTCCATTGATTGACTTTCAAATGTTAAACTAAGCTTGCATGCCTGGGATGAACCTCCCTTGGCCATAATGTGCTACCTACATATCTATTTAATAGAATTAGAATTGAAAAATTATAATAATGCTTGAGTGTGTTGTGCACAACAAAATAGCTCTGAAGTTGCTTTTTCTCTCCCTAAAGTTTTTGTCTGCATTTGACATCAGAGTAATGTTTCCATCTCAGAACAAATTTATAAGTACTTCTGAATTTTCAGTTTTCTCTATAATTTGTGCAGAATTGGTGTAAGTATAATTTCTTAAAATTTTATATAACAGGGCTGGGGAGATGGCTCAGTGGAATAAGCACTTCGCTGGCAAGAACAAGGGTCTGAGTTCAATCCCTTGTTCTGAAAAAAGAAAAAAATTGTATAATATACCAGTGGCAATTGGAGATGAAGTTTTATTGGTGTGAAAACATTTTTTAATTTTTTTACAGAGAGTATAAAAAATAAAGAGAATATAAAATAGTATTAAAACAGAAAAATTACAAATGATACAGAATTCCACTTAACAAAATAAGATGAATTTCATAGTATTTGTTGTAATGTATAATGTTGTCTTCCAACTAGTTGTTCATATTATCAGATATATGCATGTAAAATTGGAAGAAGAAAGGAAAAAAGAATGAAATATGTAAGAAATTAAGAAAGAAAAAAGTCAAAGAATTGAAAAAAAGAAACAAAATAAATTAAGCATTAACTTCTCCTTTCCATAGACCAGCATAAATCCATAGTACAGTTGTCCAAACCATCCTGCTTACATACATAGATATATCTCTTTCCCTCACTGCCTCTCCTGAACTTCTCCTCAACTCAGTAATTCCTTCCTTTTGAATAGGTTCATTTTTGGCAGTATCTATTGTACTCTTCAGATTTATTTTCTCTTCCAGGTTCTCACACTGAAGATATAATACGATGTTTGCACATGTGAGTCTGATTTATTTCACTTAAGAGTATGGTCTCTAATTGTATCCATTTACCAATAAAAGTCTCAAGTTTATTCTGTTTTATAGCTAACTAATACTCTATTGTGCAAAACTACCATATTTTCTTTATCCATTCTTCAGGTGATGGGCATTTGGGTTGTTTCCAAGTATTTAAACACAAATTAAATTTCTGTAATGCACATAGAGCTTTTAAGACTATTTCACCTTAGCAAACATTTCAAGAAATGTGTAAGTTTCCTTTTAAATTATCACATTTATTAACATAAAATAACCCATCATATCCCCTTATTAGCCTTCTAATGTCTGTGAAATTGGTTATGTTACCTGCTCGCTCATTCTTCACATTAATCTTTTAAATCCTCTCTTTCTGATATCATTGCTTTTCTCCATTATTTTTCTGCTTTGATCATTATCATTTCCTCCATTCTGCTTACATTTTGGTTTCACTTGCTTATCTGTTTGCCAGTTTCTTAAGTTGGAAACACAAGTCATTGATTCATAATTTTTATTTTTTAAGATAGATATTTCATTGCTATAAATATCTTCTCAAAACAGACTCAGCATTTTTCCATGAATTATACATTGTATTATCATTTTTCTTCATGTTAGACACTTTCGAACTTTCCATTTTCTTTGTTCTTTGGCTCAGGACTTGTGTAGAGGTGTAATATGTAGTTTCTAAATAGTGATAGCTTTCCAAATATCTTTCTGGTATTGATTTCTAATTTAATCTCATTGTTAGTAAAGAACACACTCCGCATGATTTGAACTGTTTTAGTTATTAAACAATTTGTGGAACCAGAATGTGCTCTATCTTCGTAAATGTTCATTGAGAACATAAAAAGAACATGTAGTCCAATGTTGGTGAGTGGAATATCATATAAATGGCAATTAGGTCAAGTTGCTTAGTAGTGTTGTTCACTACCCTCTATAAATCTTCTATTTCAGTACTAATTTTACATCTACTTGACTATCAATTATAAAGTGTTGAAATGCCTGGCTTGGATGTAGTTTTATCTATTTCTCCTTTCAGTACTATTGGCTTCATGTATTTTTTAGCTCTGTCGTAAGATTCACAATCATTTATGAGTGCTATATTCACTCAATTAACTGATGCTTTCACTATTGTAAACTGACCCACTTTAGCCTGCTTATATTAATTTCTCAGAGAGCTACTTTGACTTATTTACATAACCATTCAAGTGTTCTTTCAGTTATTAATATGATTAATTCTTTATATCCATTATCATTCTTTTGCTTTTAACTGTTTGTGGCTAAGATACAGTTGCCTTTGAATGTAAATATTTAGACAATTTATACCTAATGTTTTTATGTGCTTGGGTTCAAATTTATCATTTGTTTGCTTTATATTTGGCCCATTATTCTTTTTATACCCATTTTCTTTCTTTCTTTCTTTCTTTCTTTCTTTCTTTCTTTCTTTCTTTCTTTATTTTTATCCTTATTTTGAAATCACTGAGTTTTTTAAACTTTCTTTTGTCTTCTTTCTTGGATTATTAGGTCTAACAGTGTTTTTAAAATATTTTTGGTTGTTCATTTTTTTACAGTAGATTAATCACAGTCTAATCTTCAAGTGATATATACTGTTACAGTTAATATAAGAAGTTATACAGATATATTTCCATTTCTACCCTCCTATGCCATTACTAGCATACACTTCAGTATTACACATGTTAATACAACAAATAACTTGTTCTTACTTGCCTTAAAAACTCAGCCATCTTCTAAAGTCTTAATAGGAAAAATAATTTTTATTTAAACACATAGTTACCACATCTGTTATTCTTTAACCTTTTGAGTTGATCTACATTTACATCTTATTTTATAGCTAGAAAGACTTCCTTAAGCATTTTTTTACAGTATGAATACACTCATGATCCATTCTTTTACCTTTGGAATGTCTAGAAAATTATTTAACTTGTACATTTTTTAAACAAGAATCTTTAGTCCTCTGTACACAATGTTCCTCATTCTTTTCTTTCTGTTTGTCTTTCTTTGTTAAAATTTATGCATTGGTACAAGGTCTCGCTACACAGCTCAGATTTGTAATGATCCTCCTGTTTCAGCCTCCCCAGCACTGGGATTACAGGTGTGTGCCACCACACCTGGTTTTGGTGGATGACTAGACAAGCCCAGGGCAGGGCCAGCATGGCATGTGCTACAAGGGATTAACCTGGGGTCTTGTGCTTGCCTGGCAGGCACTTAGACTGCTGAGCTATCTCCCTGGCCCTGGCTTTGCTTCTCTTCTCTTCTCTTCTCTTCTCTTCTCTTCTCTTCTCTTCTCTTCTCTTCTCTTCTCCTCCTCTCCTCTTCTCTCCTCTCCTCTCCTCTCCTCTCCTCTTCTCTTCTCTTCTCTTCCCTTTCCTTCCCTTTCTTCCCTTCCCTTCCTTTTCTTCCCTTCCCTTCCCTTCCCTTCCCTTTTGTTTTATAGTGGGAGCAAACTTAGCACTGTGCACTTTCCAGGTAGACACTTAAGCCACTGAGCTATCTCCCTAGCCCTTCTGGTTTCTTTTTAGCATTTTCTTTTTCAATGATTTTCAGCAACTTTATTAAGTAATGTGCTATAGCTTTCTTCATGCCTCTTGCAGTTAAGAGTTCATTGAACTTGGATCTATGGGTTTTATGTAAATTGGGGGAAAGACAGATATTATTTCTTCAAATGTTGCTTTTATCCTTATTTCTTTTTTAGATAAATCAAACTTTAAAGACCTCTTGAGGCTACAGTTTTTTGATACTTGGTGATTTTTTCAGTTTCATTTTTCTGCGTGTTTCATTTTGAATCATTCCATTGCTGCACCTTCCAGTTCACTAATCTTTTATCCTACAATATATAATTTGCCAGGAATCCCAAAGTCTCACTCAGACTATTGGGTGAAAAATAAACTATATGACAAGAACTATGAAAGCTACTATACCAGAATCTGTTGCAAGGTAATGAATTTGCTCAAAATTAACCTTTCTTTTAATGTATTTAGTACAGGGCCTCACTACACAGATCAGCCTCACAGTGATCCTCCTATTTTCAGCCTCCCCAGTGCTGGAATTACAGGCATGTGCCGCCAAACCTGATCTTGGTGGCCTGCTCAGTGCTCCAGGGGGCAGGACTGGTGCAGCATTTGGTGCTGGGAACTAAATCCTGATCTCTGAGCTTGCCTAAGCAGGCACTTAGTCCACCAAACTAGCTTCCTGGCCCAAAATTAAACTTCTTAAAACAACAGTAAATATTTATATCTTCTCCAGTTTTATGGATCAGAATTTGAAAGCAGCTTAGTTGGGTGAACCTGACTTGGATACCTCATGACAGTGCTCAAGATGTTGGCCAGTCTACAACCATCACAGAGCTTTCTGAAATGGAGGATTTATATCTGGTGTATCTCATTTGTGGTTAATATGCTGATACCAACAAGATGCTTTAACTTCTTGCTCTGGTGGTCTCCATGTGGCTGCATGAGAGTCCTCACAGTAAGTGGATGACTTCCCCCAGAGTGAGTGCTTGAAGAGAGAGCACGAGGCTGTCACACACCATCACTTACATATTCTGTTGGCCCAACAGATGAACTCAGCCACAGCATGGGAAGAAATTAAATAAGAGCATGAGTACCAGAACATGAGGGCCATTGGTGGCCAGTTTGTAGACAGAGTTCTTCAACAAGTGATTTTAATAAAAATGATGAAGATGGTGAAAGTGGCCGGACTTGACATATATTTTGAAAATATAAATCAGGCAACCAGGCAAGGTGGCATATGCCTGTGATCCTAGCACTCAGGAGGCTGAGATTGGAGGATTGCTGTGAGTTCAAGACCAACCTGGGCTACAGAGTGAGTACAAGACCAGCCTGATCTATATAGCAAGATCTTGTCTCAGAAAGAAGAAGGAGGAGGAGGAGGAAGAGGA
>NW_004524788.1:2122154-2123244 GCF_000260255.1 Octodon degus
AGAAAGAAAGAAAGAAAGAAAGAAAGAAAGAAAATGGAAGAAATAAGGAAAGAAACAAAATATAGTTCAAAGAATTTAGAATTAAAGAAATATGTATGACTTTGAGAGAAAAAAAGGAGTTGAGGGTAACTACCAGATTTTGATCTGAACAACAGGATGAGTGAAGGTACATCTATCAAGATGGCAATTATGATGGGAGGAAGAGTTAGCAGAAATTACAAACCCAATTTTAAATATGTGAAGGAGAGATGTCAGCTGAACAGGTGGACAGAGTCCTGAGTATAAGAGACAGCATAAAAACAAAAGCAAATCTACGATATTAGGTGAGAAACCCAGATCATGAGTGTGATCTGAAAAGGAGAAACACTAGCACTGAATCAGAAAATAACCTTCAAGAGACTAGAAAGTTGCAGTGAATGACAGGGATAGAAGCTCAGGACTCTGCAGTATTTCACAGAGGAAGAGTAGTCAGGTGGGCCAAATGTTGCTCACGGGTTCACAGATGACTACAGAGCATGGACCAATGAAGCTGACAATGTTGACATGATATGAACTTCACAAGCCCATCAGCCTATGTGTGGAAGGGTTTAAAAGACCTTTAAAGGGTTCAATGGAGAAGAGAAAGTGGATAAAAGAGCTTCAGATTTTGTTAAGAAAACCAGAAAAATTACAAAACTACAAAAGAGTAAGAGGTCATGATAATTTACTTTAAGATGTTAGAAAAGTAACACATTTACATGCTGATAGAAATTGCTTTCACTATTTGCTCACACCCCCACTGCTCCAGAATATGTGCTGAGCCTTATTTCTTTGCTTTATCATTGCTTTATATAATAGCTCTCAAATCGAATATCAAAGAAAGATCTATGACTGATTTCTACTATTTCTTCATTATTTCTGTTTACCTTCCAAACTTTGATTCCTTGTGTGTTGGGTGGGAGGTGTGGCAGTTGTATGTCAAGGCATTTTATCAATTGATTCCCTTACAATTCACTTATAATCTATATTAATCTCTATGTCTTCTTCTATCACATTCTTCTGTATCTCAACTATCTACTCTGTAAGTAGTATCAATGCATACTCTTACTTT
>NW_004524788.1:2138305-2141293 GCF_000260255.1 Octodon degus
GAAGGAAGTTTTGAACTAATAGTGTTTAGACAAGAAAACATGTCTGCATCTTTTACTACAAATAACTACTACAAAGACAACAATATGCAATGTATTAATTATTGTAACTATCCTACTATCCTGTTTTGAAACTGTCTTGTTGATACTTCATTCTCAATAAAATTATTATTTTTAAAAGTTCAATATTTATTAAATCTTTTTTCTGTTATGGCCAAAACCTAAAGGTTAGGAACAGAGATCTCTATGCACTCTTAACACACTCATGAAAAGAAAGATGTTTCCATTTGAAAGAAAAGTTCAAGATGAGCCATTCTTTAAAGGACTCTCCTTTATTACTTTGACAAGTTTAATCAAGTTCTGGCTGTTTGTTATCACATTGCAGATACAGCAGTGAGCTCAGGGAGAGCAAAGAGGCCTTGCTGAATCTAGACCCCCAGCAGCCATTGGTAATGGACCCAGCATGCAGCAGTGAATAGGACTGCTGGGTTTCTAATAGACTGATTGTCTCTGCAGATTGCCATGGGGAGAAAGACGTCAAGTCTTCTGGAACACTTATACTTTCAAAAACTTTTTATCTGTTCTGCAACTCTTTGCTAAGTGCAGTTTTTTTTAAATAAGTTTGCAGCCTACCTACAGCAAAGATAAGATAAAATGAAGCACTAAATCACCCAGGATCCCACCTATGAAATCTACTGCTCTCAATTTTAGTACCTGAGCACACTTACCTAAGCACCCATGCAGGTTACTAACTGAGTGACCAATTTTCCTGTCATTAAAATGATGATGGAAGTAAAACTGTTCCAAGTGAAGGAACAATTGGGATGAAGGAAAGGAGAAGAGAAAAAGAGAAATATGTATGTATATACACAGGATAGCTTGGATAATTGTGCTGCTGATTTATGATGGTCTCTTGAAATGAGTGGTTAATGCTTAAATTTTTTTCTCTCCTCTTTAACTTTTTGTAATTTTTTGACCAGTGTTGCATATTTATATCTGGTAATCTCAACAACTTATTTGAACACAACAATATGCAATATAACAACCATTGTTGAATTCTCATCATTTTGTTTAGTGAAATTCTGTGTCTTATCTAATTTTTTAAAATTTTTTCTATTCTATTTTTAAATTAAGTATTAATATTATTATTCTTTTAATATATTTGATACAGAGTCTACTACGCAGCTCCAGACTCATAGTGATCCTCCTGCTTTCAGCCTTCCCAGAACTGGGATTACAGGCATGCACCATCATGGCTCAGCACTTCAGGGATGAGGGCAGAGCAGCATGTGGTGTGGTGAATTGAACCCTGGTCCCTGTGTTTGCACTGCTGAGCTATCTGGCTGCCCTAATTAATTAAATTTTGAGAGAGAGAGAGAGAGAGAGAGAGAGAGAGAGAGAGAGAGAGAGAGATCTTTCTGCTTATGGTCTGATGGAGTAATAGGGACCAAACAAACCATCATACCAGAAATGACTTTTAAAATAGTGTGGGAGGCCATTAACTGGTATCCATTTTATAATAGTGTCAGCCATCTTCTTAAGTTTCTATTCCCCTGCTGAGTTAAGTTTATGGTCATTCTCACCCTGCCTATTTCCCATAAGTCTCCTGCTATGCCCTGGAGGTGGGACTTCCTGTCGTAGTCCGGTTGCCTAGTTACTCATGCCTTTTACCTGCTGACATAATTTCCCTATGCCTCCACTGTATATACCCAACACCTCCCCTAAATAAACGAGTCTTGATCAGAATCCTGTCTTGTCTCCATTCTTCAAGTCTCCTGTCCTTTGTCCCCTCTTCAATTCCCCGCTCCTCCCCCAGGTGACCTTCGTTGACTGACCCACTGGTTCGGGATAAAACAGAGCACAACAATGACAATGGTTTTCAAAGTCATTAGAAAGTTCTTTCCTGCTGTTGTGACAAAATACAATGAGTAATTTTTAATGGTAGAAATTTCTTTCTCATAGATCAAAAAGCTCTAGAAGGCCACAATCCAAGTGCCAGGCTATTTGCTGTCTAACAAAGACTTGTTGGATGGTACCTCTTAGTGGACCCTGAGATAATAGAAGGGATGAACACTGCATGCATCTTCGAGTAGCAGAAGACCAAAGGAGACTAAACAGGCTCCCATAAGACCAGACCCCATTCACAAAGGTGTAACCCTAATGACCTAAAAACCTCACCACTTCAACTTGCTGTACTGGAGATAAAATTTCAGAATAAATTTTGGAGGGACACAAACATTCAAACTATAGTAGACAACATGTAAAGAATGACCATGACCCTTTAAACCCAGAGGAAAAAGGTATTAGTCCTGTAACTTCTAAGACTCATAGAGGAATTTTCACTTGGGCAACTTAAAGAAGTCTAACGCTTGTATAATTTGTTTTGTGTGGTTTTTCATTTTTATTCATTTTAATGAGAAAAAAGATAAAATAGCAATGAAACAGTTTCAAAACAGGTTCATAGGACAATTACAATAATTACTACATTGCATATTGTTGTCTTCATAGTAGTTGTTCAGAGAACAAGATGCAGACGTGATATCTTATCTAAATAATATTAGTATAAACCTTTCTTCTCAATGAACTAAGAGAAAGTAGCTGTATATCTATTCTAACTATCTTATAGGTCTTGCTTTAACTTGGTCTTAACCATATAGCAGAAAAGTATAATCATGAGGTATAAAAAGTAAAGCTATATTAATATGCTAAACTGTAAAAGTCTCAAATCAGCAACTTAGGACAATTTCCAGTTGTACTGCTAACACACTACTGTTATGGACTATTGGAATATATTGGGTTATTTTGCTGAATTCAAGTACCTACAATCTTTGAACTGGCATCAAGTATGAAAAGGTCCTTTAATGACTTCTCCAAATACAGCTTCTCTTACCGCAATGAATACCCATCTCTGACAAAACAAAACAAAAAAGAGGGATATAAATAAAGGACTGTTTTGTTGTGAAAAACAAACAGACTATATATATATATATA
>NW_004524788.1:2151617-2194072 GCF_000260255.1 Octodon degus
TATATTACTTCTTCCCTGTCTTTTATACACACATACACACACATATACGGGGGAAAAATATGTGTATAACCCAACATAAGATTGGTACTGTTTCATAGAAATCTGGAATGACCTTTATTTTATTTTTTTTACTCTTGCTGTTTCATTATTCTTTTTTTGCTATAATTTTATTGATAAACAAATAGCAATAAGACAGTTTCAAATCAAATCGGTAGGACAGTTTCAATAGTTAACACACTGCATACATTCTTCTTAGTGGTTAATTGCTGTGCAAGATGCGGACTTGAGGCCACGGGGCGGGGCGTGTGGCGCCTGCTGCAGGTACTGCTGGACTCGGGGGTCGCTCGCGCCCAAGCCGCCATATGGTGCGGCTACTGGCGCCTCAGGGTGCGCTTCAGCTGTCTGTGCGACCGCGTCTGGACCCGCACCCAGGCCCGCCGCCCGCACTGGACCGCCGGCATCACCGAACTGTTCCCTGTGGAAGTGATGCAAAAGGCAGCCCAGCTAGGCTTTGGGGGGAGTCTACGTTCAGACAGATGTTGGTGGATCTGGACTATCACGGCTTGATACCTCCGTCATCTTTGAAGCCTTGGCTACAGGCTGTACCAGCACCACAGCCTACATAAGCATTCACAACATGTGTGCCTGGATAATTGATCGCTTTGGAACTGAGGAACAGAGGCACAAATTTTGTCCACCACTTTGTACCATGGAGAAGTTTGCCTCTTACTGCATCACTGAACCAGGAAGTGGGAGTGATGCTGCCTCTCTTTTGACCTCTGCTAAACGACAAGGGGATCATTACATCCTCAATGGCTCCAAGGCTTTCATCAGTGGTGGTGGTGAATCAGACATCTACGTGGTCATGTGCCGAACTGGAGGACCAGGCCCCAAAGGCATCTCCTGCATAGTTGTTGAGAAGGGGACCCCTGGCCTCAGCTTTGGCAAGAAGGAGAAAAAGGTGGGGTGCAACTCCCAGCCAACCCGAGCTGTGATCTTTGAAGACTGTGCTGTCCCTGTGGCCAACAGAATTGGAAGTGAGGGACAGGGCTTCCTCATAGCCATGAAGGGACTGAACAGAGGACGGATCAATGTTGCGTCCTGCTCCTTGGGAGCTGCTCATGCCTCTGTCATCCTCACCCGCAACCACCTCAGTGTACGGAAGCAGTTTGGAGCCCCTTTGGCCAGTAACCACTACCTGCAGTTCCAGTTGGCAGATATGGCCACAAGGTTGGTGGCTTCCCAGCTAATGATCCGCACTGCAGCAGTGGCTCTGCAAGAGGAGCGGAAAGATGCAGTATTGCTGTGCTCCATGGCCAAGCTCTTTGCTACAGAGGAATGCTTTGCTATCTGCAACCAGGCTGTACAAATGCATGGAGGCTATGGCTACCTGAAAGATTATGCTGTTCAGCAGTACATGCGGGACTCCAGAGTCCACCAAATTCTAGAAGGTACCAATGAGGTGATGAGGTTGCTGATCTCTCAAAGCTTGCTTCAGGAGTAGCACCCATGCTTGATATATGGACTCGTGGGTTCCAGGTGAATCATGGATTGGATTGAAGAGCTGAGCTCTTCAGAGGTAGGCGGCAGATGTTGGTGGCAGTGTTGTACTTGATTCTCACACTGGAGCAGCATTCTCAGTAGAATTGGAAGAGGTGCCCTGATTAGAAATGTCACAAGAAGACCTACCAGCACCTTCCTGATGCTAATGCTGGAAAACAGCCAGTGACTATTCAGAGCAAAAATGCTTTATCTTAGACCTTCATTATCTTGGTTTGTCTGCATTTTGTTGGATCACTGGATTCCTCTAGGGCCTGGGTACTTCTGTTGAAACTTTCCCTGGTTCTAGATCAAAGGTGAGGGGAAAGAAAAACACCCTCCTATGTCTTGTGTTCTCTGTACAGAGTCAGTATATCTGGATAGCACACCTCTGGATATAAATCATGATTAAATGAGTGTTTAGGACAACTAAGTTATGATTTAGGGTATATCTCTTCTTCTGGACTACTTGAACATCAAGGGATGAAATTATTTGGAAATTGGAATATTGGATAGAGCTTTTGCTTTTTGAGAAGCTTATGGTCTAAGGATGATAACCAAGGCTTTTGTAATCTTCTTGAGAAGTACTCAATATACTAAGTATATTTCCTTTTTTTTTACAGTTTCTTTTCTTTTTAAATATTTTTGACCACTGCATTAATAAAGCCTGCTCTTTTCTCAAAAAAAAAAAGATGCAGACTTGATATCCTAATTACAAACACCATTAGAACAAATCATTTTATTCATTAAGAGACTGTAACTATATATCTATCCTAACCACTTTGAATACACAGATAGAAAAATGAACATTCATCTGAATACCCTTTTTTTGTTAAGTTCCGTTATTTGAATGGAATGACCTTTAAATAAGAGTTCATGTAATATATTTTTTATATAGTCCTGCATAACTATCATATTGAGAGCTCTTTATTGTTCATCCAGAAGCATACTGCAACTTCTCTTGCCTTTTGAATTATGCTCTTTGTTATTTCCTATATGCTACTTCTGGAGATATTAAAATATTTCAAGTTTGTATAACTAGAAAATCTTACTTTTAGTTTTCAAAGGTATGTTTGCTAAGTATAAAATTTAAAGAGGACAGATCTTTTCTTTCAGTCCTTTAATTAATCTAGATTTTTTACACACTTTAAATGTCTTTGCAAAAGGTTCATTTTTCTTGGAAATGTGGTATTATAAGTTGATCTAAATTCAGAAATTTTAAATTTTTAAATAGTTATTGCCTACTTTCTACTTTGAGAATTCTAATTAAATGAATATAAGTATTTTGGTTTCGACACAGTGAACTATTATGACTGATCTTTAAATTCTTCATTTTTATTTTGGATAGTTTTTATTGTTATATTCAGTTATGTTTGTAAATAATTCATTTTCAATTCGCAATCTATTAAAAAAAATTTTAAAAGACCTACATATTACAACAGAAACACTAAATGTGTATATATAGTTTGCTATAAAGAAAGAAAAATTTGAGGCATGTTGAGATAACTGGATGCACCTTGAGACCATATTCTTAAGTGAAATAAATCAGCCTCACATGTGTAAACATCACATTGACTCCCTGCTGTGAGAAACTGAAAGAATAAATAAGGACCAAAATGTAAAATAGGTATTGTGAACTGGGAAGAAATTGTTCAAAAGGAAAGATGAATTAGGGTTGGGGAAAGGGGAAAGGAAGGAGTGAAAAGGGGAAAATACAATCTAAAAAGGATGAAATGGAAACAAAGCTTTGTAAGTAAGGATAGAAAGATGGGTAGAAGGGAGGAAAGGGGATCAGGAAATAAAGACCAATCTAAATATTTCATATATGAGTACAAGTTCCCTATGGTAAAAACAAACATTACATATATCTAAAATGTGCCAATAAATTTTATCTTTTAAAGCCAAAATTTGATGAAAAAATCTCATCCAAAAAAAGAAATTAGAAATTGAAATGTTTTGAATTGAAAGAAAAGGTGAAAAGAGAATGTATCAAAATTTGAGAATGTAGTTCAGTATTTAGAAATTTATAGTATTAAATGCCTAAGAAAAAATCTCAAATCATTAACATTAATTTTTATCTTAATAACATATAAAGTTGAAAAAACAAACAAAATTAAAAGTAAATTTAAGAAAGAAAATAATGACAGTGAGCATCTTTTGATGGAGAATAGGAAAAGATAGAATAAAATTTATGTAACTGAGCTGTTTCTTTGTTTTTTAGGAAGTACCACTAATAAACATTTAGTTAGTCTAATCAGAAAAGTAGGAAAGACACAGATTAATACTAAGAATGAAAGTGATGTGTTATGATTTGTGTTTGGATGCATCTGGACCAAAGCCTCTCTTGGTCATAGGGGGTAGGACTTTTGAAGGTGGCTGAACTTAGAGTTTGTAATTCATTCATTGTCTAGAACTGGGGTTGGGACAGTGTGTGCTGCAACCAGCCTAGGGCAGGTAGCCTACATACTATATAAGAGAGAAAGAGACCTGCTTTTTAGTTATATTCTTGTTGCTTTTGCTGTCTTACCTTGCCCTGCACTCTTTTTTTATGTATTTAGTATGGGGTCTACAGGGTCTCATTACAAAGATCAGACTCATAGTAATCCTCCTGTTTTCAGCCTCCCAAGTGCTGAGATTACAGGTGTGTGCCACCATGCTGCCTCTGCCATGCACTCTTGCTCCTTTGTGGGGACATCTTGACTTGGAGCCAGCCAATCATGGACTGAACCTCTACAAACTGTTAGCTAAATCAACCTTCCTGCTTTAATTTTGATGTTTGTTATTTTGACCCTGCAATGCAAAAAGTAACACAGAATGGTATCACAGATATGAAACAGACACTAGGAGAATATTACTAGACTTGCAAGTTTGAGCTCAGCCTAGGCAACATATCGAATTAGCAAGAACCTGTCTCAAAATCAAATAATAAAAATTTAAAATGCTGGGGATGTAGCTCAGTGTGAAGACCCTGTGTTCAAGTTCCAAGAAGACACACACACATACACACACACACACACACACACACACACACACACACTTTTTAATGTAAAATATGTAAACAATATTTAAAAATAAGCAATAAAAAACTCAAAAGTAACCCAATAAATGGGCAAAGATTTGAATGTCTATTTGTCAAAGAAATTATATTATTTTTTAGGGCATAGTTTGTTTCTTTTTTATTAATTTTATTGAGAAACAAATAGCAATGAGACAGTTTCAAAAAAGAAATTATATTGATTACTAATTGTAGCATTAAAAATGTCTAACATTGGTAGTTATTGTGGAAATATAAACTAAAACCATAATGAAATATTAGAGTGATTTCAATTTTAAGAACTGACAGTACCAAGTGCTAACAAGTGTTCAGAGAAACTGCAATTGTACACTGCTGGTGGGAGTGTAAAATGGTACAAACACTTTAGAAAATAATTTGGCAGATATTAAAAAAGTCAAGTATACACCTAATATATGGCTCAAACAATCTGCCCTTAGGTGTTATTTCAAGAAAAATGAAAGGGCCAGCAAGATAGCTCAGGGGACTAAGTGCCTGCTTAGGCAAGCGCAGGGGTCAGGGTTTGATCCCTGGCACCACATGCCACGATGGCCCTGCCCTCAGGCGTGCTGTGCTGCCCAAGTCTGGGCATGGTGGCACATACCTGAAATCCCAGCACTGGAGAGGCTGAAAATAGGAAGATCACCATGAGCCCCAGGTGCGTAGCAAGGCCCTGTACCAAATATAATAACAATTTTTTGAAAATCAAATAAAATGAAAGTTTTCACCTGTACAATGACTTGAATGTGAACATTCATAGAAGACTTATTTGTAATAGCCAAAAACTTGAGACAACCAAAATGTCCAACAAGTGAACAAATAAGTAATTGCAATATATCTATACAGTGGAGTTCTAATGAGTAGCAAAAAAATACATACTGCTGCTACATGGAACAATACAAACCATTTTCTAAATAATTATACTAAGTGAAAGAAATCAGGCAAAATAGAATGTGTATAGTGAGATTACATTTATATATAACATTAGAAAATATAAACTACCTTATGATGAAAGAAAACAGATCAGTGTTTGCCTAGGGATGAAGGAAGGATGGGTACGAAGTGATGGAGGAGTGGAAAGGTAGAATTCCAAAGGATGTAAGAGGCTAGGATGTATCCAAGGGGTTGAGCATTTGCTTAGCATGTACAGGGTCCTAGGTTCACTCCCCACTGCAAAAAAAAAAAAAAAAAAAAAAAAGAAAACTTAAATTTAAAAAAGGCAAGAGTATGAAACATTCAGCAGTGCATATTTCGTTATCTTGGTTTGTTGTGATAGTTTCATCATCAAAGCCTCTGAAAATATATATTTTAAATATGTATAGTTTAATGTAATTTGACTAATCTTGAATGAAACTGTTGAAGTCATCAAAGTTTTCTGCTTTTGAACTATCATACTTTTTCTTTAAAGCATTCAGGAGGTATTAAGATAAGAAAGGTCTAAGGGTCAGACATTAAATTATATCCATCACTTCCACTAATATTCTGCTGGTTAGAACTCAGGTACATAACCACATCTGACTACAAATGAAGGTAGGAAACACAGCACAGATGCCAAGCTCAAGGGAAGAATTGATTTCTCTAGATCATTAGAAGACTGTACCCCATTTTAAAAATTAATTTGACTTTTTGGTGGTGATACCAGGGACTGAACTCAGGACCTTGCACTTGCCAGGCAAGCACTTATTCCACTAAGCTATCTCCCCAGGCCTCCCGTTTTTAAAATTAGACTCCCAAACACCAGGCCCTGTTCCCATGTCTCCCACCAATACCCTTCCTTCATCCCCTCCTGGTTTGACCCTGGGTGTTTATATCTAGCTCTACCTCCAACATGCCACACCGTTTCCTAACAAGTACAAGTCCTTCCTTTCAACAAGGAAGTCACCTGATAAATTATTGAATGTGTTCTTTATGGAAAACTCAAGATTTTGTTGAAATTCATTCATCTGAGAATAACTCACAACTTTATATTTTTCCACTAGAGGACGGCAAGGGCCAATTTGGTTTTGTTCCATAATTTATTCCCGGTGTCTCTAACAGTGTCCTATACACTGTAGGTAACCCAGTGTTCATTGAATGAAATATGACTTCTCTTTTGTTCTTAGAATGTTTCCCAGTGTTGGTGGGGGGAAAACCTCTCCTCTACTGATTTATTTTCTATGACCTCCCAGACAACCGAAGGGGCACCCTCAGCTGGTCTTTTCCTAACTCCATCACTCAATTCCCATTGCTTCTCTATGCATACTAAATTATGAGGAAACCGCATACATCACATCAAAAAGGTCTTTATTTTTATTTATTTTTGAGGGGGAGCGTTGCTGACCTATGTAGAAACCAGAGCAGAGATTTTCAAAGCTGTGTGACCTCCACTTTCCAATTTTTGTCATCACCAGTTGTCATTGTAGAATCCACCATGGCTGATAAATGTGTTGCAGTGGCATGATCCCTCCCCCGGGCAGAAAGGGATTTGTTTGGGTTTCAGCTAAACCACTTAACATCTGCGTGGTGATTCTATAAATCTCCACAAGTCTCAGAGCCTCCACTTTCTCTTCAGTTACAGACATTACTTCCACTGTAAGTTCTACAGGATTGTCATAAAATTAATTGTATTTATTTATTTAGCAAATATTTATGAATGGCCTTCTACATAGTGGATATTGACCTTTGTCCTAAAGATACATGGGTGAATAAACAAAGTTGCTGTGCCTGAGATTAGTGAAGGGTAACAAATTGTACACAAATGAACAAATGTGTATATACCACATCAGGTAGTAACCGGAAATGACACAGAATGAAGGAAATGAGGGCTGTGGAAGAAAAGCTGCAGTAAACCCTGTACCAAATACATTTAAAAAAAGAAAGGAGCTGTAATATTTTAAATAGCATGATCTGGAGAAAAGTATTGGAATACAGACCTGAAGGAAACAAGTGAGTCATACGAACATACAAGGGAAGATAACATGCAAAGAGCCTGAGGTGGTAAGATTGTGCTTTATATTTATGAGGAAAAGGAGGGACAACAGTTTGGCTGAGGTAAGTAATGAGGAAAGAGAAATAATGAGGTCAGACAAGTAACTGGAACTAGGTCATATAGGCTTTTACAGCTCATGGTAAAGAGTTTAGCTTTTACTCTGATGAAGATAGAAAGCCATTTTTGTCTTCGGGGTAAAAATGGTGTGATACGGCTATTTTCTAAAAGACCATTAGACCAGTTGTGTGGACAACAAGCTGTGTAGCAGCCAGATGGTGAGCAAGGCAACAAGTTAGAAGGATACTGCAATAAAGCAGGTGAGAGATGACAGAAACTTGGCTCAAGATGATAGGAAACAAGATGTTGCAAAGTGGTCAGATTGGGGATCTATCCTGAAGGTATCATAAACAAGACTTCTGGGAGGATGGAATGTCAGTGGCAAGAGAAGAGCCAAGAATAACCTCAAGGTTTGGCCTAAAAGTGAGAATGGAGCTCTTGCTGATTGGGATGGGAATGACCAACATGAGGCTGGAACAGTTTTATGACCTTGGTTTTTGGTTTTCAAATAATGTTTTTGAGATGCCTGCTGTCACCCAAATGATGATGTTGATGTTGGCTCCATGGATCTGGAGTCCAGGGAAGAGGTCCAGGGTAGAGCTATACTACTGGGATTTGGCAGCCTACTTAAATCCTTCAGAATAGGCACAATTCCCTCTAAGGAGTAGGTTGAAAAGAAACAATTGTGAGGACAGAGGAAGAGGACACTCCAACACTTAGAAGTGTAAGAAAAGAGATAGGCATAGTAAAGGAAAACTAAGATAAAAAGCATCCAATCAAGCAAAAAGAGTGATAAGAGGAAAATGAAGGCAGTGGTTCAGGTAGAAGGGACTAATCTCATTTCATTTATGGGGTCGCTGTTTGGCCAAATGGCATGATAGCAGATAGAAGCCCAAACATGTCAATCATTACATTAAATGTAAAGGGATTAAGTAGTTCACATAAAAGTTGAATATTAACCTGGTCCAGCAGCATACAGCTTTAATTCCAGCTCTCTAGCAGATGAAAGCAAGGAGGATCACAAGACCAAGTCCAGCCCAGGCAACTTAATGACTTAGCAAGAACTTGTCCCCCCAAAAAATTTAAAAATTGGATTAAATTAAAATAGCTGAGACTGCAGCTCACTACACAGGCTGGAGAGTCTCAATCCTCAGTATCAGGAAAATTTCTGTTATTAATAAAGCAAATGAAAATGCAAATGTAACTTATGCTGTGTTAGTCAGCTTTCCAACACTGTGACAAAATACCTAAGAAAAACAACTTAACTGCTGGGTGGTGAACACCAAATTAAAGCAAGGCCTATATAACTAAAAATGTAACTTTTGCTATCTGACAAGTCAGTCAAATCCCCTCAGGATTTACCCTAGAACCATGCACAGCATCTTGTGGATCTTTTATCAGTGTCAGCCATCTGGATGAGTTATGGCCATTGCTTGACCAATTTGCTCTCTGTGAAAGCCTGAGAGAATTTCTTCCCTCTAGGTGACTTTTCTTAGTTCAATGAGAAGAAAGGTTTATACTAATATTGTTTAGACAAGATATCATGTCTGCATCTTGTCCTCTGAAAAACTACTAAGAAGACAACAATATGCAATGTACTAATTATTGTAACTGCCATACCAGCCTGTTTTGAAACCATGTAATTGTTATTTTATCTTTTTCTCATTAAAATGAACAAAAAAAATTTTTTAAAGAAAATCAACTTAAAAGAAGGTAATATTTATTTTGGCACACAATTTGAGTCTCAGTCCATGACCATTTGGCTCCATTGTTTCTGGGCCCAGGAGGATTACAGAAACAGGGTAGAGAGTGTGTGGTTCAGCAAATTGGCTCACATTGTGGTAGATAACATGCAGAAAGAGAAAGAGAGAAGAAGCAAGAAGTGGAGGCAAGGGCCAAAATGTTGGTTTTCCTTGTGGTCTTCCTTTTTCTCTAATTTTTGGTCTGTAAACTTAGGTCGTTAACCCTCCAGAAGAGAAGCTTATTGTTATTACCATACAACCTAGGCTGCTGAGCTTTTTTTTAAAGTTTATCTAATTATTTATTTATTTTTCGTGGAACCAGGGATTGAACTCAGGCCCTTGCACTTACCAGGCAAGTGCTTTTTCTACTGAGCCATCTCCCTGGCCCAGGCTGTTGAGCTTAACCTCACTATCTGTCTGAATATCAAACATCTTAGGCATAACATGGAACAGGTCAGGACATACAAGAACCTGTACTGTAACATCATGTAACTCAATTGCATCCCAAATTTTCTGATCAACGAGATTATGGGGCCAAAGAGCAAAGTGATCGATGATGTAGAGTGTGCCTAGGGAGAGTCACATGGAGAGAATACACTCTCTCAGGCTTTCACAGAGAACAAATTGACCAAGCAATGGCTGTGACTGATCCACATGGCTGACACTGACAAAGGATCTACAATCTGAGGTACAAGGTCTCAGGATAAATCCTAAAGGGATTTGACTGACCTTATCAGATCCAAAAGCTACAATTCTTGTTACATAAGTCTTGTTTTATCTTGGTCTTAACCATCCCACAGAAAAATATAAAAACAAAGTATAAGAAGTAAAGCCATGGTGTTATGTTGAGCTGTTGGGGACTCAGGTCAACAACTTCTGACATTGCCAGTCAAGTGGAAGATGCAATACTATTATGGACTACTGGACTATTTTGGAATATTTTGCTGAGTATTAATACTATAATTAATACTCACACCTATAATATTTAAATGACAGAACTAAACAAAAAAAGGGGATACAGTTGAATGACCATTTTGTATCTGTGTATTCAAAATGGTTAGGACAGATATATAGCTACATTCTCTTAATTCAATGACTAGAGGGATTTGTTCTAATAATGTTTGTAAATAGGATATTATGTCTCATCTTGTACAACAAATAACCACTAGGAAGACAGTATGCAAAGTGTTAATTATCAAAACTCTCCTACCAATTTGATTTGAAACTGTCTCATTGCTATTTGTTTCTCAATAAAATTATGGGAAAAAAAGTAAAATAGGTACTGAAGCTGTTTTACATTTCAAAAAAAAGACCCCAAAAACAAAAGAAGTGGAGGCAAGATATAGTCCCCAACATTATGGCTTTATGGTACAAACTGTTCAACTAGGTTCTACTCTGAAAGTCACTTTATCTCTAGACTCATCCATGTATTAATTCATTGATTAAATTATCACCATGATCTGATCCCTTCTGTAAAGCCTATGAGCTAGTCTTTGAGAGACATTTTGGATTCAAATCATAGCGTACATTGATTGCTAGAAACACATCTTAAATATAAGGATATAGAGTAATGAAGCAATAGAAATGATAAAAGTTATATTATTCAATCATAATCTAAAAGAAAACTGCTTCAACTATACTGATAACAATACAACTCAAGGCAAGAAAGATAGTTAAAATGAAATAAAATTTTCATAATTATAAAAGTGTTAATTTCCCAAGAGGACATTCAAATTCTCAATACATACGTACAGAAAAAACATAAGCCCAGGCTGGCCAGATAGCTCAGTGGACTAAAGCCCCTGCTTAGGCAGGTGCAGAGACTGGGGTTCAATCCCCGGCATGCTGTGCTGGCCCAGACCCCAGGGCATGACTGAGACTGGGCATGGTAGCGCACACTTATAATCCCAGTACTTGAGAGGCTGAAAATGGAAGGAAGGATCACTGCAAGTCTGATCTACATAGTGAGACCCTGTAGACCTTAAACTAAAATACATTTTTTTAAAAAAACATAGCCTCGAAATATATAAATTAACAGAACTATAAAGAAATATAGGTAAATTGACTTATAATGGGAGAATTAACACATTCCTGTCTAAAAAGTTATAATAAGCAGGAAAAACTAGTAAGGATATATAAAATCTGAACAACACAGCTAACAAATTTAATACAGTGACATTGTCAGACACTTAACAAGCTTAAAAGGATGTACATTCTATTCCAGCATACATGAGACATTTATGCTGGCCATAGAAGAAATTCAAAGGATTGACATTAGTTCAGAATATGTTCTGACCACAAAAGAATTAAGCTGAAAGTCAATAACAAAATAAGTAGAAATTCCTCAAATACTTGAAAATTAAGCAATTATGCTTTTAAATAGGCCAAGGAAAAAAGTTTCAATGGAAATTGGAAAATATCCTAAACTAAATTACAGTAAATATCTGCCATATCAAAATTTGAGGAATGTGGTTAAATTTCTGCTTGCAGAAAAAATATAGGCTGAAACACATATATTGTAAAAGAAGAAAGGACAAAAGTAGTCTATGTATTTCTTACCAAAAGAAGCAAAAGAGAAAAATATATCTAAAGAAAGAAGGAAAGAAATAATAAAAACTAGCATTATACATTAATAAATTATAAGACATAGTTTTAAGAAAGAAAATCAACATACCCAAAAGTTGGCAATGAAAGAGAACAATAAAAAGGTTGGGTTTCTGAGAAATCTAATAAAAAGTTAGAGAAGGTACAGTCACCAATTTGAATAAAAAGGAAGACTCTTCTACATGTTCAAAAAGTATAAGAGATTTTGAAAAATGTAATTTTTATCATTTTAAATTTTATTTAATACAAATAAACCCTGAAAACACATAAAACAAAATATAAACAAAACCGTAAGAAGAAATATGAAAATCAACCATCACGGTAGAATATTTTTAACACATTCCTCGCACTGATAGAACAAGCAGATCAAAAATCAGTATAGACTACTTTTGTCCTTTCTTCTTTTACAATATATGTGTTTCAGCCTATATTTTTTCTGAAAGCAGAAATTTAACCACATTCCTCAAATTTTGATATGGCAGATATTTACTGTAATTTAGTTTAGGATATTTTCCAATTTCCATTGAAACTTTTTTCCTTGGCCTATTTAAAAGCATAATTGCTTAATTTTCAAGCAAAGCCATTGTTTATACTGAACTACTCCAGTCCTTTGTTTTTTTTTTCAGATAAGAAAAATATTCTTTTTTTTTACTTTTTAAAATTAATTTTATTGAGAAACAAATAGCAATGAGACAGATCAAAACTGATTAGTAGGACAGTTTCAATAATTAATGCATTGCATATTGTTGTCTTCATAGTACAAGATGCAGACATGATATTCTGTCCAAACACTGTTAGTACAAATCTTTCTTCTCACTGAATTAAGAGAAAGTAGCTATATATCCTAACTGTCTTATATATACAGATATAAAATAGTCCTTCATTTGTATCCCCTTCTTTTGTTTAGTTTTATCAGAGATGGATATTCCATTGTCATTTAAATATGGTAGATACATCAATTCAACGAAATAATCCAATGTAGTCCAGTAGTCCATAATAGTAGTGGATTATCTGCATGACTGGCAATGTCAGAAGTTGTTGACTTGAGCTTTTACAGCTCAGCATATTAACATGGCTTTACTTTTTATACCTCATTTTTATATTTTTCTGTTGAATGGTTAAGACCAAGATAAAGCAAGACTTGTATAACAAGAAATGTAACTTTTGCATCTGACAAGGTCAGTCAAATCCCCTCAGGATTTATCCTGAAACCCTGTAAGTCAGTTTGTAGATCCTTTGTCAGTGTCAGCCATGTGGATGAGTCACAGTCATTGCTTGACCAATTTGCTCTCTGTAAAAGACTGAGAGAATATTTTCTCTCCATGTGACTCTCCTTAGACACACTCTACCTGTCGATCACTTTCCTCTTTGGCCCCATAATCTCCTTGATTAGAAAATTTGGGACACAACTGAGATACATGATGTTACAGTATAGGTTCTCTTATGTCCTGAGTCCTCACTGACCTTGAATGGCTAGGACCAAAATGTTGGCTGTCCTTGTAGCCCTTCTTTTTCTCTAATATTTGGTCTGCAAACTTAAGTTGTTAACCCTCCAGAAGAGAAGCTTAATGATATTATTACCCTATCATGTAGGCAGTTGAGCTCAACTTCACTGTCTGTCAGAATATCAAACATCTTCGACATAACATGGAACAGGTATTTTCCATCAATTTTTGATATGTCAAAATTCAAATCCCTACAGAATGTGAAGAAAAAAAAATTTAAATTAAAAAACACTTAAAAAATAGGAATAAACAATTCCATATTTTTACGCAGAAATTTAGAAATCTAACCAGATACAGCATTGTAGTAGGACAGTCCTATGCCTGTCATCCTGGTCTTCTAAATACATACTGCTTCTCATGTCATACCATTTACTACCATACTGTCTCTCAAGTAAACATTTGTTTGAAAAAATAGGGTAATAAATGAAAACAAGAGAGAAGAAAGAAAAATATAATGTTAACAATTTGAATTTTTGATAGAACTTAGATAGCAAAACAAAACCAACATAAGCTGACATAAGAAGAAATAGAAAACCTGGATTAGTCTTATACCTACTTAAGATCCTGAACTTGGAGTTAACAATATTTATACACAACAATCTTGAGATGCAGAGGGTTTTCCTCCAAGTGAATTCCAACTGAGCTCCTCAAAATATTTGTGGAAGATTTGACACCAATCTTACATAAACATTTTCATGGACTAGAAAAAAGAAAATATTCCCTAATTTGTTTAATGAGGTCATTGTGACCTTGACAAAAACTGATTAGTATTTGAAGAAAAATCATGGACTAATCAGTCTTAGGAACAGAGATGCAAAAATACAAAGCTAGAAAAGAACATCCAGTGAAAGTCAAAAGAGGAAAATAAATCATGAGCAAGTTGGGTTTGTTCCAGAAATGAAAATTTGGTTTCAGAGTAAAACAAACTCCTATTATCAGAATAAGAGAGAAAGTTATTTGATCTTGGAGTTAGATGAAAAATAGCTTCTGATGAAATTGATCATACATTTATAATTTTTAAATAAAAATAAAACCTCATCAGAAATAGAGACAAAAAAGAACTCCCTTTATTTTGATAAGCAGTGTTAGAAAGAACTGCAGTAAGTATTGCATTTAGTGATAAAATATTGAAAACTTTTGGGCTGAGAATAACAGTGGGCAAAGATGCTTATTTTTCTATGCCTGCCAAACATTGAATGGAAGGTTTAATGAGTGCAAAGAAGTCAAGCAATAAATTGTAAAACATTCAAAAGAAAAGGAAATCATTCTTTGAAAAAATGACTGTGTTCGCATTACACACAAAAAATCCTTACAAACTATTATCAGTTATAAAGAAATTTCAGAAAGTCACTTGACTAATTGTACATGAAGACTATTTGTGTATTTTCATAACAGCAAAATCATTAGGCAAAGAAAACATTAAAATAATATTTTTCAAATCGTATAGCTATTACAAACATTAGCCAGATGTGGTGACACATACCTATAATCCCAACACTGGGAAGGGTGAAGCGGGAGCATTGCCAAGAGCTCAAGCCAGCCTTTGGCTACATAGTGTGCTTAAGGCCAGCCCAACTAGACAGGGAAATCCTGTATCAACAAAACAAAACAAATGTTAATGTGAGAAGTGAAAATCTAAATAAATGGAGATATATACATATTTATTGATTAGGGCTGCAGAGATAGCTCAGCAGTCTAGGTGTCTGCCTCACCAAATGCAAGGACCCAGCTTCGATCTCTGGTACCGCATGCCATGCCGGCCCCACCCTGGGCTGAGCTGGCCACCAAGACCAGCCTGTAATCACAACTCTGGGGAGGCTGAAACAGGACAATCATTATGAGTCTGAGATAGGTAGTGAGACTCTGTACCAAATATATATAAAAAAAAAATTTAAACATATTTATTGATTAAAAGACTCACTATTATAAAAATATTAATTTTTTCCCAAAATTAACTATAGGTTAAAAAAATTCTCATGAAATTCCTAAAAATATGTTGTGGAGCTTAAGGAATCAATTGTTGCATTTTTAAGGAAATACAAAGGAGAAAATCTTAAACAATCTTGGAGAAAAAGAGCAAAGCTGGGAGTCTTCAATTATCAAAAACAAGCCTTACTAGGGCTGGGGAGATGGCTCAGTAGAATAAGTACTTCCCTGGCAAGCACAAGGGCCTGAGTTCAAACCCGTTTCTGCCAAAAAAACAAAACAAAACAAAACAAAACTTTACTATGAGAGACAATGTGCTGATAGCTGAGTTATATAAAAGTAGATCTGTGAAATACAACACAGGGGACATAAAAAGCCCCATACTATACAGTCATCTATTTTATGACAAAGGTGACGCTGGAGTATAGTGCAGCAGTTGGACGGTCTTCCTAAATAGCTAGTACTAAGTCAACTGAATGTCCACATAGAAAAAAATGAATTCCCATCCTACTTCACATCACACGGTTCCAGATGGGTGTGGAACTAAGGGTGAAAAGAAGAGTGAAGTAAAATTATGAAACGTCTAGAAGAAATTATGAGAAGCTCTTCGCCTTTGAAGTACCCAAAGAGTTCTCAAAAAAATAAAAATAAAAAACCCACTAATTCACATATACATATACTCAAAGATTAGCCATACAAGAAACAATTGATAATTTAGACTTATTAAAATTAGAAACTCCTGCTGGATAGATGGCTCAGTGATCTAAGAGCCTGGCAAACTCAAGGACCCAGGTCCAATCACGGGTTCCACATGCCATGCTGGTCCCGCGCCAAGCTGGCCTCTGAAACTGGGTGTGGTGGCGCAATCCTATAATCTCAGTGCTTGGGAGGCTGAGACAGGAGGATCACTATGAGTCCAAGCTTCATAGTGAGACCCTATATAAAATAAATAAATGAATAAAATTAGAAACTCCTACTTATTAAAAATATCATTCAGAAACTGAAAAGATAAATTATAGAATATAAAAGACATTTTAATACATATATCAGTTGAAAGTCTCATAAATGGAAGATATCCTTCCTGCAAATCAATAAAAAAAAATTGTAAAAGAGCCAGCAGAACAATGAAGAAAAACTGGAATGAGCACTTCTCGAAAGAGGATGTGCAAACAAACAATATAAAAATTCCAGTAATCAACAGAGAAATGAAAATTAAAACCACAGTAAAAGTATCAACATCAATGCAACATTCATCAAAATGGGTACAATGTAAAATCTCTGAATACTAAGAAATGGTAGGAATATGGTGCAAATGGAATTCTAACCCACTGCAGTGGGCACACGACCACTTTGGAAAGCTGGCAATATTAACTAAAACCTGCACACATGTATACTTACTCTATGAGATGGAATGCCATTCCAGAAGGATTTTCTTTTCTTTTTGTGGCTGGCTTAGGATGCCTTAACAGCAAGTCTGGTAAGGCATAAGGATCTGGGGATCGAACCACACTATCCTGAGCCTCACTGCCATTGATTAAGCAGGCATTTAAACAACTGAGCTAATGGGCAGGCTCTGGAATTCCATTCCAAATGTACAAAATATTTCTATTGAGCATTATTCACTATAGTTAGAAACTATTGACATAAAATTATCTTAGCATAAAGATATAAAATATCTAGTAATAAATTTGATCAATAATAGGTAAGGCCTCTATACATACAAACAAAAATGTATGGCCTAAATCAATCAAGGAACACATCTAACAATAACTCTAATTAATGAGATGTATCAAAAATAAAACAGAAATGGTACCAAAGTAGGATCCTGAGCACCCTGACCAAGCTGGCTTAAGTCACCTTGTTCCATGAGTTCTACTGGCTGCTTGCTGCACAGTGAGGACCCTGGGAGACCCTCACACCACACAACAGAGCCTGTTTCCTTTGAGGATGTTGCTGTGAGTCTCACTGTGCAGGAGTGAGCTTTACTGGACTCATCTCAAAGAGGCTCTACAGAGATGAAATGTGGAAACCTTTAGGAACATAGCTGCTCTAGGAAGAAACCAAGATGACCGGTAACCTAAAGATGAGTACAAATTTTGAAGAATAAATCATACAAATGAAGAAGTAGAACAATACTCTCAGTATAAATTATGGCTTAAACATGGAGACATTTTTGTTGTACTTTAGATTCTAATATGAACATAAAACCATTTGGTACAAAACCGGCTGAAAACTTCATTTGTAGAAAGGCCCTGGTAAGTCATTTGCAACTAACTGTGCCCATCAGAGATCAGAGTATGAGCAAGATATATGAGAATGAGGGATTGAAAGAGAAATCATAGAAGTGTCAAAAACATGGGAAAGTGTTCAGTGATCTCCAGTCCTTGCAGAAGCATGCAATAGCAAACCCTGAAGAGAAATCCTGTGGACATAGGCAATGTGGGGAGACCTACTCTGATTGCAGTGAAGGAACTCACACTGGAGGGAAACCCTTTGTATGTAAGCAAGATACGAAAGCCTTCTCTATACCAATTATGTTCAAATTCCTGAAAGCAATTACAGCACAGAGAATGCCTATGTATGTATACTAGGCAGAAAAGCTTTTAATTCTCACCACTATATTCAAATACATGAAAGAGTTTGCAGTGGGGAAAATGCAACGTATGTAAAAAACTTGGCAAGGCCTTCACTAGTAGCTCGTTTTGTGGAAATGAAATAAATCACATTGGAGAGAGAACAAAAGAGCAGAATGGATAGGGCTGATGGTGTGACTCAGTGGTACAGTAAGTGCTTAGCATGGCCAAAACCCTGGGTTTGATCCCCAAAACTACAAAGTAATATATCAAAAAAGTAGAATGGATAAAATAACTCTTTATATATTCAAATATTTTAACAATATACTGCAATAAAAATGTATAAATTATAACCCTCACAAAAACTAAAGTAAAAGAATTCAACTATAAAATCACACATTGTGTAATATTATTTAGAAGTAAATTTAATGAGTAATATGCAAAACATCTACACATACAAACCCTAATGAGTGATTGAAAGCAATCAAGGGACACATCTAAGGATAAATCTAATTAATGATATCCATCAAAAGTAGAATGGAATAGGGCTGGGGTGTAGTTCAATGGTAGATTTTAATCAATATAAAATTCAAAACTAGACAAAACTAACTTTTGGTGGTAAAATCCAAAAAAGTAGTGGTGAAAATGTTGACTTAAAATGAGAGGCTTATTGGGTTCCAAAGTGGTTTCTTTTTAAAATCTGATTGCTAGCTACATGAGAGTACTCAGTTATGAAGTGCTTTGAAATATATCTATATCTGAAGATATCAAGATAGATAGATACAGATTAGATATACATAGACAGAGACAGAGACCGTAATATAGAGATACATAGATGCTATATTCCCATAAGGAGTTTGCTTTAATAAGGGAAAGGGCATGTAGATTAACTCTGTTACCAGGACTTCTATCATTTAGGAACTTCATGTCCTAAGGCCTTTGGCTTTTGAAGATAATCACCTGTCTTACTCCATCTCTCATTTCTTTAACATAATACCTGAGGCCAGGTGCTTTACAAAAGAAAGAAGTGTACTTAGCTTACAGTTTTGGAGGCTGAAAGTCCAAGATCAGTCCCATTGGGTAGGCTCCTACTGAGGGAATTCTTGGCTGCATCAGAGCAGAGAGGCGTCATCAAGATAGAGAGATATAGGACAGAGAAAGAGAGGGGGCATAGTGAGACAGAAAACAAGCTAGCAGCGAAAGGAGAGTCCTGCTATTTTATAACAGCCCCTCTCACAATAAGTAACCAGTTGCAATGAGAATTCTGTTATTCCCTGCTCTTCCAGCCTGAGGGTCAGGGGAAGAGTTCCCAATAACTGAACCACCTCCCAGCACTACATTTATTGCATTCTTTGCTCCACCTCTAGCCATCCCATCCTCTCCCAATGTTACATGCTGAGGACCAGTTTCCAAGATGGAACCCTTGGGTGACACTCTCAAATCATATCCAAACCATCGCAGCAAATACACACATGCTCATTCTCTTATTCAAAAAATAGGTCTTGAGCACCTACAAGCTAAACAAATCCACAACATTCTGCACTTTTGCATCTGCCATTCAAGTGGGAAAAGATCAATAGGGGACCAGATGGATTACCTGAGCAGACTCCATTCCCTCTGACTTCTGAAGGATTTAAACAAGGGGCAGTTAGCATGAGATCCAGAGCTGCTGTTGGGAAGGTTTTCATATTAATTCTTCCCAGTACCCTTCCTGCAGGCTTCCTGAAGTTGGGCTGTCTCCCCTGACCTGAGGCCTCCCACACCCCGCTCTTCTCAGGAACCCCACCATCACCATGCTTCCCTTTGTGGGTACTGATGACATCTTCCTGCCTTGCCCTCGAGGTCAAGGGTGGTGTTAGCTGTCAGCTGAGGCCAGCACCAAGGTCCTACAGATCGCTCTTGCTTCCCTCACCCCTGCTCCACCTTTCTAAATAGTCCTTCATGAAATTCCACCAATCAGCCATTTTCAGAGCCACTTGTTTCCTACAAGAACCCTGATAGACGCAGATGATTAATTTTAGCATTAATATTGACCGTGCTCCAGGGTTGAAGTGATTTCTTTCATGCAGGACCTCTCAGAGCCTTGAATGTGCATTTGCGCCCTGTAATTCTACAGGAAGTGATAACTAAGGAGCATTTACCAGATTACACAACTGACCCAGATCCTTTTCCTTCAGAATGCCACTGTCCTATAGAAATCAGCCCTTCCCATCTACAGACACCATATCCATGGATTCAACAAAGCCCAGATGTAATTTTTTTTTAATTTTTTAAAAAATTGCATCATGGGCCAGCCAGACAGCTCAGTGGATTAAAGCACCTGCTTAGGCAGAGTACAGTGGCTGGAATTCCATCCCTGGCATGCTGTGCCAGCCCCACCCCTGGGGAGTGCTGAGACAGTGATTAAGACTGGGTGTGGTGGCGCACAACTGTAATCCCTGCTCTTGGGAGGCTGAAAACAGGAGAATCACTACAAATCTGGTCTACATAGTAAGACCCTGTAGACCCTGTAGACCCTGAGCTAAATACATTTTTTAAAAGAATTGCAATCAGTACCAAATGCATACAAACTCTTCTGTTCATCATTCCTCAAAAAAAAATAATAATAATGACATAAAAACCACATTATACAGGTCATTGAAAGTACTTCAGAGTTGATTTAAAGTGTATGGGAGATAAGCACAGGGACTGGGATTTGATTCCCTGCATGCCATGCCAGCCCTGCCCCCTGGGCATGCTGAGATAGCCAATGAGACTGGGTGTCGTGGCGCACGCCTGTAATCCCAGCACCTGGAAGGCTGAAAACTGGAGGATCACGATGAGTCTGATCTGTGTAGTGAGACCCTGTAGACCCTGTACTAAAATACATTTTTAACAACTACAATATTTAAATGGCCATGGAATACCCATCTCTGACAAAACTAAACAAAGGAAAGGGATATAAATGAAGGATCATTTTGTATCTGTATATACAAAATAGTTAGGATAGATACACAGCTATTTTCTCTTAATTCAATGAGAAGAAAGATGTGTACTAATAGTGTTTGGACAGGATATCATGTCTGCATGTTGTACTATGAATAACTACGAAGACAACAATATGCAATGTATTAATTATTGTAACTGTCCTACTAACCTGTTTTGAAACTGTCTCAGTGCTATTAATTTCTCAATAAAATTAACTTTAAAGAATAAAATACATTTTTTGAAAAAGACAAAAATAAATAAAATAAAGTGTATGGGAGACTATGTACAGCTTATGTTCAAATATTATGTCATTTTATGGAAGAGACTTAAACATCTTTAAATTTCACTTTCTGGTAGGTTCCTTAAACCCAGCCCCACAAATACAAGATGGCTGCAACTTCAAAAGTCTTAGTAGTTGCATTCTTTAAAAATAAAAAGAAATGGGTGAAATTAACATTGATTATATATTCTATTTAAACCAATACATACTAGGGCCAGCTAAATAGCCCAGTGGATTAAAGCACCTGCAAGCAGGCACAGGGGCCGGGGGGTTGATCCCCGGGCCTGCCATGCCAGCCCTGACCCCCCAGGGCACGCTGAGACAACAACTTAGACTGGGTGTGGTAGCACACATCTGTAATCCCAGCACTTGGGAGGCTGTAAACAGGAGACTCACTATGAGTCCAATCTAGTAGTGAGACCCTGAGAACCCTATAGACCATTCCCTAAAATACAAAAAAAAAATAATAATAAAAAATTTTAAAAAAACAATACATCCAAATACTATCAATTCAACATGTTTCTAATGTAAAATCATTAATGACCTATCTCACATGCTTGTGTTAAGATCAGCACTAAGGCTGTAAAACCTGGTGTATTTTGTGAGTTTCCCACCCATCTCAGTCAGCCATGTCTCAAGTCCTCAGTGGCCACTCAGGGATACCATGTAGGACATCACAGACCTTACACACCTCCAAGTCTTCTCCTCTACAAGTCGTTCTCCAGAGAACCCTGACCTAAAAAGACTCACAGACCCAAAAAGTTGGGACATACAGAACTTACAGAACAAGATGAAAAAGGTAGCATTCCAGAAGATTTGTGTGTAAGACCTCACCTCAAGCAAGAATAGGTAGAGCCATTAGTCTCTAATACAGTCACGTGCCATCTTAACTTCAGTCAACCACACACATACAGTGGTGTGTACCACATGGCCCCAGTGTGATACTCTGAGCCATCTAGGTTTGTCTAAGTCCATTCTGTGAAAGCCACTCAACGTTGCTCCATATATATATCAGTATGGAGTACTCTGAGCTACAGTGCATTATTACTTTGTTTTCTGGTTCCAATTGTTCCAGCTTTCACAGTGAAGAACTTTCTTCTAGGTGATGACATTTTGACATGGACACCATTATTGCCAAAAGATGATAAAGTGAGTCGTTCAAGTGATGTAATAAGCCCAAGATCTGGAAGCCCATGTCTGGCTGGTGAAGCTCTTCTGTGTCAGTTAGCCAACCTCAGGTCGTTTGTTGGCACCAGGTCAAGTCCAAGGGATTGACTAAGATCACCAAAACACCCTAAGAAATCAGAAAAGCACTGTTAGTTGTAGGAGGTCTTCATGTGTGTGGCCTCGCCATACACTGAAAGCTCATAGCCAAGAGTAATTATATACCTCCACAGACACCAAAAAAATCTTGACAGCACTGGTTCATAATGAAGGGGTTCAAAGCTCCATAAATAGTGCTCCCCTGCTCCTCACCATCTTGGAAGCAAATTAGAGCTTGCCTAAGTTGCCGAGAATGAACTCACTGCCCTGCCTCCCCCCAGGGCCCATAGAACATGACCAGGAGTACACGGAGAGCCCTGGAACCGAGATCTGGGAGCAATTATAAAACTCCCATGTACAAGAGCTAAGCTTGCATGGCTTCTTCTGACTACAGTTGTTCTGGAACTGGAAAACACCCCCCATGTTGACTACAAATCTCAAGGAGGGGAGTCTTGCTATTGGGTATGATTGTACAAATGCTCCTGATTTTATTCAGTGGGGAACACTATTGAGAAATAAACTGGCTCTGGAGAGAAAAAATTTATCACACCAAGAAAGGTCCTCAAGCACAATCATCCTATGAAGAAAGTTCCATACAGGGTCAAATACTTGAGGAATCTGCGCTGTGCCCATAGGTCAAATATGTGGCTCCTTTTAGGGAAAAAAGCAATTTCAGCCTTTAACTAGTGATGTGGTAGGTGATAACTCAAATTCACAATGTATTTCAACACCCAAGTTCCCATTTACACAGGGCAAATTATTTGCACTATTAAAGACTTACTTGACATAGCAAATTGTTTTTCATTTTAAAGCCTAACATTGTTCCTTCCATGTATTTTTTTAAAATAAAGCTTTAATTTAAAATACTTCAGACATGTAACTCTAGAGAACACAAACACATAGCTGCTAAGTTCTAACTTGTCTTTTCAAAGTAGACAGATTTTTTTTCTTCATTTTCTTTTTCTTTTGTTCTCTTTTCTTTTCTTTTTTTTCTTTCTTTCCTTTTTTTTGCATAAAGATAACAGACATGCCACAATCCTTGGCAGCCTCCCCCTGCACCCCAAGTCTTGGGGTGCTCTATTCTCCTTAGCTACTGCTGGCAATTTGATTAATTCCCACTGGACTCTGGTTCCTGTCTATCTCAGCCTGTGTCCGGGACCTATGGCCTCAGAGAGAGCTGCATCCTTGTTCACGTTCAGATGCCTCTTCGTCTCTTTCAATCACCAGTATATTCTGAGTCATATTTTTTCTGTGTCTGTGTCTGTGTCTGTGTCTGTGTCTGTGTCTGTGTCTGTGTCTGTGTCCATGACCATGCCTGTGCCTCTGTGTTGCTGTGTCAGTCTGTCTGCTGGCTGTCTCTCTGTCTCTGTCTCTGTCTCTGTCTCTGTCTCTCTCTCTCTCTCTCTCTCTCTCTCTCATTTTCTCTCTCTCTCTCATTTTCTCTCTCTCTCATTTTCTCTCTCTCTCTCTCTCTCTCTCTCTCTCTCTCTCTCTCTCTCTCTTTCTCTCTCTTTCTCTGCAGCTTATTGAACTCCCACATCTGCCTGCTCATAATTTCCCCCTCATGGCTTCTACTCGGTTGCCACCAACACCTCTCTCTGGGACATGGGTCTTTCCTAAAAAGCACAGGGTGGCAGGAGGGCCCCAGTGCAGAGTGACCAGGTACCTCGTGGGTGGTTGCCTCTTCATGTCCAACTGATACAGGGAGAAAAACTGATCTCTGGTGTGTGACCTCCAAATGATACAGGGAACCTCCAAATGACTTAGGGAAAAATGATCTCCCGACCTGACCTGCACAAGTTCGTGTTCTCTAAAACCGAAGAATGAATTTTTGGAACAAATGGAGGTTATGAGCAGAATATATTTATTGAGAGAAAAAAAGCTGTCCAAGAGAGAGACAGGAGGGGGGCCTGAGCAGGTTGTTCCAGGGACTTTTATAATGTAAAACCATGTGGGGCTAAAGTGGAGAAAGGGGGAACTTGTTTAGGTGGATGTGGGGTGGGACAAAACTATGGTCAACCAATGGGATTGCAAGCACCATTGCTCAGGTAAAGTTGATTACACCCAGGACCAAATGGGGAAGCGAGTCACGAGTCATGGACTAAGCGGGCATGAATACGGGACAGGCTGTCTTCCCATTGGGGGTTGGGCTAGTGACTCATTTGGGTCTTTCCAGGTGATCAATACCTATTTAGAATATCAATCCCAGGTGCTACTCTTTTAGCATTTGTTTGGCCTTTAGGTCTCTAGGTCTGGTTCACAACAGGAGCATCCATCCCTCCCATAGTTGTCTTTGTATTCTGTGTTAAATCCTTCCAGGCCCTAGCCCTGTCTGACTGCCAATAATATTTCTATCTAACTTGGCTGCCTGCAACACAACCATATGTGATCAAGGTAGTGGGGTGACATGACATAGGGGTGCTTAATTATGCAACAGATACCAAGCCTTTTTCCTCCAAAAGGAGGGTACCTAATGGTAAGCTCCTCCATCAGCTCATAGGCTTCTGTACTCCTGACCTGGAGTGGCTTCAAATGACATATTAGTTTCCTCATAGTCCAAGACACCTGAAGTCCATAGTCATCTGCAGTCTGTGCTTCCTCGAAGGCCTCCTTAGGAACCTGCCGGTCCCTTGTGGCCCCTGGATTTCCTTGGCTTGTGCTTGTCCCACTCCAATGCCTGCCTCTGTCTTCACAAGGCCTTCCTGTCTTTGACTCTCTGTGTCTTCACATTAAAAAGACACCAATTATTGGATTTAAAGCACACCTTACTTCCAGGCTGACTGTATTCTGAGATCCTTAATTATACCTATAGAGAGGGTCACTTTCTGCGGTTCCAGTGGCCATATTGTGGGAAGTGATTACTGAAGTGAGCCACGACAAGGTCTCCTCAACACAGTGTAATGTCACCTCCCCACTTCAAATGTGCCAGGGACACTGGGCGAGCAAGGCCCTGCCTTCATCACCTCCTCTGCGTGTGCCTCAGTGTGCTGTCAGGAGCTAATTAACCCCTACTGGCTGACTAGCGTATATATTGCTGTATGCGCCTGTGGCTTCCGCTGTCACCCAGCAGTGTGGTGGCACAGCACAGAGCCTCACGTGCTAGGCAGCACCTTCACAAAGAAGCAGAATCATGAGGCAGCCCCTCTCTTCAGGACGAAGTCCTGCTGCTTCCCCTTCTCCAACCGGAAGCTGACCCCATGCGATCTCCGCAAACCTTACCCTGTCTTCTTGTGTCTTCTTGCCCGTGAGCTACCTGAACCCAAGGTCCACAGTGAAGTCCTCTTCTTGAGCCTTCAGTCACTCAAAGATGTGGACCAGTGCCGATCCACTCAGCCTTGTTCCTCAGCTGCTCTCTGCTTGGAAAACAAACTCAACCCAACCCCAGAACTCAGGTTTGGTTCTCAGTGATATTTAAAAAAAAAAAAAAACACTTGGCTTTGGTTCAAGATTTAGCAAACTGGTACAGTTTGTTCCAGTTTTTAGGTTCAAGGTTCAGGCCAAGTTCCCACTCCAGACATAAGGAATGTCCCTGGAATGCCTCTTCCAACTAGGACTCACAACAGCTGACAGGGCTGGGTATCCAGTCCTCAGCAGACACCAGTGACTTCCCTGCAGCCCAGACCAAGCCTCAAGGCTGAAGACAGGGGCAGGCAGCGCACGCACACTGTTCTGTTCTCCTGGGCCATGATGCCTTTCACCAGCTAGGGGCAGAATGCACTGCCCTGTATTAAGCAGCCATGCAGCTGAGCACACCCTAGCGGAAGGGATTATGCAGAGGTGTGGGGCGAGCTGGAGACTGGGGTCACTGCATAAATCTGCCAGTCTTCAGGTGTGAGCACAGCACCCTGACCTCTGTTCATGGGGGATGCTAATAGAACCAGCAGAGAACCTTAATAATTAAATAAAATGTTTGGTGGAATAAGAGATAGCAGAGAATGATGAGCACCGTGGAAATGACACAGAGACACTCAAATTCCAGCCAAGTTTCACAGGGTGCTTCGTAGCCCAAGGACCAGCTGCAGCCTCCCAGGCGAGGGCCTGCTTCAGCACACACCTCGGGCCGTCTCAGTTCTGAAACATTGTTTCCAAGGGCCAGGCTGCTCTCCCTCCCCAGCCAGGGAACCAAGTTCTGAGCTAGCATCAATGTGCCTCATCCCCAGGAAAGGACAAAAAAGACAGAGCAGCGGGGGTGCTGGTGACACCTGGCCATGAATCCTCAATGAGGAATTTTAGAGGAAAACACATTTTCGTTCTAGTCTCTCTCCCACTCGGACCCACACATCAAAGAGGGCCCCAGACATAGGGAAATGAGCAGCAGGATTGATAGGGATCGCTCTGAACCCTGTGTCCCTGAAGGATCAACGCACTCCTAGTGGGGGACAAAAGCACCACCCACCACCATGCTGAGAAACACTGGCAGGAGAAATGGAACAAAAGTCCCCAATACCTCCACTTCTCAGGGTGATTTTTCCTATCCTTGCCCTTTAAATAACTAACCAATGGGCAGCCTTATCAAAGGCAATCCGGCTGTTCCCTGACAGAGCTGCACTTCTGCCCAAGAAAAGGGCCATTCTTATTCTGCTTTGGCCACATGGACAGAAAAGGCTGCCTGAGACACAATCCAGAAATATTTCCTTGTGCTGGCTGCCCCAGAGGATTAGCCCGCTAGCACATGCGATTTCAGCTGGGTGTGTTTTGTGTTCAACTATGCCTGCTACGTGCTGGATTCAATTATAGGTTTTCTTACACTTATATCTTCATTAGTTCTACACTGCGGAGTGGATGGAATGTGCTGTCGGCTTAAAAAAAAAAGTGTTGATTTTTTTTTTAAAGATTCAACATTGTCCAGTCCTGTTAAAAAAAGAAAGGAAAAAATATCTTGGCTCAAACATACATTGCTAATGGGTATGGAATTGATTCACAAGTCCCCAACTCTAGTTATATAAAAGTAATTACTGCAACCTAGGGTAATTGGTTCCATATCCAATATTCACAGAAGGCTCTGGGGAGGTGGGGGGAGTAGGACAGAAAAAAATTTTAATATGAAAAAAAAATCCAAGAACAAACTATCCATATGTACACTCTTGATAAAAGTCTAACTGTGATAAACATCTTGAAACAAACAAACAAAAAAAAAAAATGCAGAGCCTGTAGCAATCAGAACCCTGAAGTACCAGCACTCCAAGACTGGGAAGAAGGAATGGAACACAGGAAGCCATGAGGATCAGAGTCTACAGGAGCCTTAAAGGTTCATTCCACAACCAGTGACTTGCAGCATGTTGTGGCCACTTCCTGCTCAAGGGCAGATCTTACCCCCAAAGCCCAGTGGAGCTTCGGTGTAGTCCCTAGTCCATGAAGTTTCAAATCTTACCAGAGGCTAATAGAGACCACAGTTCCCTTTGTTTCCCAAGTGGCTCCCAGAAGGTTGGAAGGCATTATCCTAAGAGGATAACGCTCAGAGTAGCATAAGACATTCCCACCAAGCTCCAAAAACTACTCTATGGGGAAGATCTGAAGACAGAAGATACCTTAATAGGAGAAAAATAAGATAGTGAGAGTTAGAAACAACAGAAAGAAGGAAGTTAAAGTCAGATCTTTTTCCCAAGAAGGTGTGATGTGTATCAATTCATTAACTGATTTCACTATATAAGGTCTAACATGGGTCTAAATATGCACCTTGACGCTGATCTCTGTTACACTTCAGGATTGGAGCTGGGGAAAGAGCTCAGTGGCGGAAGTACCTCCCTGGGAAGTGCAAGGTTCTGAGTTTGATTCCCGATACCGGGAAAAAAAAAAAAAAAAAAAAGAAGATTAAACGTGGCTGGGGATTTGGTTCAACAGTAGAATGCTTGCCTAGCAAGCTGGAAGCCCTGGGTTCGGTCCTTGGCCCCAAAAACAAACAAAACATAATAATAAACCACACTTCAGGACTGGTGAAACAGATCTCTCACAGCTTTTTGTTTGTCATCTACAGAATTAGTTTTCTATGTGGGCTTTGATTCATCTGCAAATGGTTCATCTTATCTGAGAGAATAAAACTTGATTGTGGGGCTCAAAAAGAAGACATGACTTTGGATATCACGTTGCTAATAGTATCATCCTGTTTGGGTTTGCAGAGTCAGAAAGGGGAGCATCCCTTGGTGGCATCTGCCTGTGTTCAGTGGCCCCTGGTCCAGGCTACTACCACAAATTGCATACCCAAACCGGAGAAACTCCATCTTTTCTCTTGTGTTATCTCTGATCAGCCTTGATGATTCTCAGCCCAGCAAGACAGGCCCACTTCTGCAATGTGTGCGTTCTTCCACATGTTGCCTTTCCTCCTGGATTCGTTTGTTTGTTTGTTTGTTTGTTTGTTTGTTTGTTTGTTTTGGTAGGGGAATGGAGCTCAGGACCTTGCACATGCCAGACAGGTACTTATGCTGCTGAGTTATCTACCCGGCCCTTCCTCCTGGATTCTTATGGAAGTTCAAACCAGATCACATTCACTGGGTTCTACTTATGCTTCTTTCTCACTTGTCTGGGTCAGAGTCAATCAGAAGTCTACTCAGGCTTGGCAGAGTCCTCAGGACTGTTTCCTTAATCCCCAATCCCAGACAAGAGAAGAAAGGGGAATACCCTGCTGTTTTTCTTGTGCTGTCAGCTCAAGAAGCTTAGCTGAGGGACCTAGACAGGTTTGAATGAGGACAAAAGTAATTAAATGTTTAAAATAAAAAACTGGGAGTGTAGTTAGCCCACCCTCAAGGTGCGTTTAGTAACATCAGCAAAGGTGGAGTGGCTTTGGGGATGGATGCTCCTTAGCAAGGACGACTGAAATGAAGAATAACTGAAGTTGCAAGAGCCCACCAGTGTTGCAAAGACTGGGCTTGCAGCAGCCCCCTCGGTGACTTCAGCACTTTCCCCATGGTGGCACAGATCTGGGGCTCTCCTAGTGGAGTGGTCAAGCCGCCATATGTTCCATTTTCACAAACTAATGGCAGTCATTATTTGAAAATGTTAGGCTGACAGATTGAGAATACATAGACCAGCAGGACCGCCGTGAGTCAATTTTACTCCATCCAGCGGGCTAGGAAGCAGCTGCTCTTGTGGAATGTAAATGGAAGGTAGGAGCTGCAAAATTAAAGGAGAAATGCATCTGCCAGGGGTCTCTCCTAGGAAAGGGAAAGGACTGCCCCAAGACAGACGATCCCAAAAGTTCTGGCCTCAGTTTCTTTCTCTTTTAAAAAGCTAGAGAACTTGGCCTTTGTTTATTTTGGGAGGCTTTCATTAGACAATAATGCAAATGTGTGGACTCTTGAGAGAGGGGGAGGGGAAAGATACAGTGAAGGGGAAAAGAGGAAAAAAGGAGAGACAAAGACAAAAACCTCACTCCATCATCCATTGCCATACGCCGCCTGAGACCAACCCAATTCACAAAGACAGGCAAAGCTGACATAATTGTTCACTCAAAGAAATAGCGACTTTTCTAGACACTGTTGAAAGTATCTAGGTTACCTCAGGGAATAAAAAGAATCAAACCTGATCAAACTATGCCTGCAGTACGACCATTTCTAGACACTCACATTATATAAGCCAATAAATTCATGCAACATTTAAACCAGCTTATATTATGTCTCTCTTCATGTTTTGTGGAGTTGTGTTTGCTTGACTTTGGTTTTGACATTGTTGTTATTTGCAAAGTATTCTAACTGCTACCGCCACTCTCTAGTCGTGGTGACCCTTGAGTCTAACTCTGGGTCTGGCTACATTCCCATGAAGCAGAGAAGGCAGGGCACAGAAGACAAACACTCCTGCCTTTGAAAAACCCTAACCATCTCTGGGTGGCACACGGCTCTTATAAATAGCCAGGAAATCGATTCAGGCTGAAAAAGGAATTTTAAAAATTTCAAAAGAGATAAAAAGAAAGGATAAAAGGAAGAATTCCACAGGAAATTGAAGAGGAATTTGAAAGAGAATGTAGCAAGCATGATTGGACTATGGCCAGAACAACTGGCCAGAACAATTCTTATTGAAAGCCTTGGGAGCCCAGATGCCCAGAGACAGCAGCGCCTTCCCATGGTCTCTGGTTTCAGGTAGCTTTAATGGTAGTATTCCTAGGCATAACTTATATACTTGGATTGGCATTTTTTTGTTGTTGTTGATTTTTGTTTTCCAAAGATCATGTGTGAAAGATAATGCTCTGGATTTTAAGAATCACAATTTTTTTTTTTTTTTTGGTTTGTTTTTACAAAATCAAGATTTTTGTTTTCTATTTTATTCACCAAAACAGCCCTTTTTTGACATGGTGTTTCATAGGATGTATTCTCCTACAATTGTGGCAGCATTTATTAAAGCACTACATACACATCCCCTTCCACTAAGAAGCAATCTAGCAGCTAAGTTGTTGGCTTTTAGTAGGCACTTTGAGGTTGTGAGCTGCCACAGACATTCTGTGATTTCTGCCTCATCAGCCTCTGCCGCTCCTCTTCTTATTTTAGTAGCATCCAACTTTCCCTGGGGAGCCAACCTTCCTCCTTTCTTAGAATTTGTGGTTTAGTAAGTGTGACCTCTGCTCTTGACTGTAACAATGGGCATAGGCTGTAGGTACATGGCCCAAACCAAGCCAATCACAATCAGCCCAGCAACTGCTGTTGACGTTATTAAGACTCTTTAGGATGGTATTCAAATCAAGAATAATTCCCTTTTTATTTTTTCATTTGCTATAGTTTGTGTTCCCTCCAAACTCCAGGTTTAAACTCAGGCCCTGTTATGGTGGCATTAAAAGGCAGAGTGTTGGGGCCGGGGAGATAGCTCGGCAGTCTATGTACCTACCTGGCAAGTGCAAGGACCTGGATTGGATCCCTGGTACTGCATGCCGTGCCATTCCCATGCTGAGCCAGCCACTGAAACTCTGTATGGTGCTGCATGCCTGTAATCCCAGCTCTGAAGAGGCTGAGATAGGAGGATCGTGACAAATCCAAGTTGTGTAGTGAAACGCTGTACCAAATAAATATATAAATGAATAAATAAATAAATGCAATGTCTTTTAGGAAGTAATTGAGAAATATGGGCAGTGTGCAAATGAGTGGGTTCGTGCCCCATGTACAAGGGCTGAGAGAGCTGCTGTAGGCGCCTCTTACTCTTCCACCCTTCCACCAAATGAGAACACAGCACAAGCACGGTCCTGGGGCACAAAGCAGCTGCCAGTGCCAGGACCTTGACTGCAGACTCTCCAGCCACCAGAACTGTGAGAAGTAAATTTCTCCTCTTCCTAGAAATAGCTCGAGTCCCCACTGTCTACTCCTTGGGGATCTTCCAAATTTTCCTACTCTTTAGAAAGATGCAATGTTCACAATACTGTGCCCATCATTCCTTCCCTCCCTGTAAATTTCTGATGTTCTATGAGCTATGCTTAGAGACTCCACCTACGTAACAAACCTTTGATGCTGGTGCAATTGCTGAAATCTGAACCAGGGTTTTGTTTTGTTTTATTTTGTTTTGTGTTAAGAGAAACCCAAACTCCAATATCTGTGTGTGACATTCTTGTGAACACACACAAGAGAACATTAACCACAGGCCAGGTCAACATGGATGTACCTTGGAGCTCTGAATTTAATGCTCAACTTGGCTCCGGAGAAGTGAGGAGCCATCTCAAGGAAAAAGCAGCAAATAACACCACGAGAAATCAACAGGTCGTCTGTCTCAGCTATCTGAATTCCTGTAAAACAGGTTGGTGAAACTGGGCTCTGAGTGCTTTTATACAATTTCACACTCCACCCAGCACCACATGCTATGCTGACCCCACCTCCAGGTGTGCTGAGCCGGTCACTGAGACTGAGTGTGGTGGCACAAGCCTATAATCCCAGCACCGGAGAGGCTGAAAACAGGAGGATCACTATGAATCTGTGCTGCATAGTGAGGCCCTGTATCAAATACATTAAAAAAATTTTTCACACTCCACATTTGTTCATGTGTGCACAAATGTGTACATGACCATATTTCTATCTTTTAAAGAAACCCCATTTGGGGGCAAATGGATGGAAGAATGGCCAAATGATGGCTGTGTGTGGCCCTGAAGTTATGTGGTGCGTACTCACAGAGCAAGGATAACCGTGGCCCTTAGTTACTTAATGTCCCTGGCCTTCCAAGGTGCCTGTGTGCCAGGATCCCACCAGGATTCCAAGGGCATCCACAACTGCCTGCTCCAGCATGTGGTAAGTTGAATAATGGCTCTAGAGGGTGTTACTCCCTCATTCCAAGAACACGTAAATCTTGCCTCCTATAGGAAAAAGTACCTTGTCTATAGGATAAGTCATGGATATTGAGGTGGGGAGATTATTCTGCATTACCCAGGTGGGCTCAGTCTAATCATAAGGGTTTTATAAAAGCAAGGAAAGTGGAGTCAGACTCAGAGTAGAGGACAATGTGATGATAGAGAGGTTACATGATGTGCTGCTAAGATAAAAGAAGAGGCCACAAGCCAAGGAAAGTCAGTGAGCACCAGAAAGCAAGAAATGCAAAGGAATGGCTCTACCACTACAACTTCCAGAACTAACACCTGACCCTTGTCTTCCAGAACTATAAGGGAAAAATCTGTGTTGTTTGAAACCTCCAAAGTTGTGGTGAGGAGAAACTAATACTGAGATGACTCCAGATGGTGGCAGCAACCCCTGTCCTGAGCCCAAGCTGAGCTGCATTCTTGTGGTAGGGAAGATGCTTCAAGTATGTGACAGCCACCATACCCCTAAGATCCCAAGACAACAGATCCTGATTCTCCACTTAGAGAGGGTCCTACTGACCCCACCCCACTGAGGCCCTTGGTATGTGAAAACGGATACCTAGAGCTTCATGGAAGATGTGCGTTAAAGATGTGTTTACTGAATGCAAGGAAACCATGTGCAATTATTCACCATGGCCACTATTACAAGTCACTGAGACACAGAGAGGGACCTGACTCTGCCCCAACGTTACTTTTATTCTTTAGCTACTCCAAATGCCTGTGACCAACCCAGCTTGCAACAGGCTTCTGTGAGGTCCCTATCACAAATGACCCCACCTCGAGGGAGCTCAAGTTAGGTCCCTGAGAAATGCTGCAGCCTAAGTCTAATGAAGCCTCTTCTGATCACGTTTGCCTGCCTATCTGGAGTAGCATGTGCTGTGCTGGTAACACTGAAGCTGCCAGTGCCAAAAGCCACAAACAGAGCTTGTAACACTAAAGATGGCCAACAGCAGAGAACCACAGAGAGTGATAGAGAATTGCCCACATCCACCATCTCTGGTGGCCTGAAGAGTTTCCTAGGCCTTCTGAGAGCTGACCTCTCCAAGCATAAGAACTGGCTGATTCAGACTGTGAAATACAAATGCATTATTTCTAATTAGAAGTGTTGTATTCTAAAAAAATCTGGGAGTGAGGGCACAGGCAAGGTACACAGGGGCCTACCAGAGGGAGCAGGGTGGTGACATGTCACACAAGCTACTGCATTCCCTAGTGCACACCTGGGTTCCAAAGGAAATTACCTTCACTAGGACCCTTGGCAGCATTGGCAATGTGGACAGAATCCCAGTGCTCAGGGCAATGGGTGGCACCTGGGAAGGAAGTGGGCATCTTGGGCAGAAGCTTAGAACAGAGACCAAACTGAGAAGAGATGTTTAAAGACAAGCCATTGCTTTAAAAGGAAGCACAAGCATCAAAATCGAACATGGCTTGGCTCAGAGCTTCCCAGCTACATGGCTTTGGACAAATCTTACTCCCTGAGTCTCACTTTTGTCATCTGTGAGATAAGATCACAGGGGTTTCCTAAAGAGCTGTTGTGAAACTTTAAATAAGGAAATGATGTGTAAAAGAGCATGTATGATATGGCCTGGCCCAAAGAAGTCTTTAATAGCAGCCACTTATTACTGTTGCTACTTATGGAAGCTACAAGAACTAAATAGCTTCAAGACACACAACTACACTAGTGATATTTATTAAGGGGTAAATGCTTGCAGGGTCGTCCCCTGTGCTGTGGTGTTTAAGCGTCCTATTTCCCCTGGAGACTGTACATTACAAAATAGTCTAATGTGCCCTGCTATCCTTAGAGACAGTCCATTATAAAACACAACATCTGCTTTTCATTTTGACAACCACAGTAAGACCTGGGATTTACTGCATTATTTTGTTCATTTTTCTAATTAAGTTCAATGTCAGATTCTTATTACTCAATTTCAAACTCAACCAAAGTTTTTCAAAACACTATATAAAAACACAAAGAGACATTTCACCACAAGGAAATATAAATACCGTAGCAAATAAACACATGAAAAAGGTATTTACCATCACTAGCTGCTATAGGAAGGTAAACTAAGACCATTATGAGATCACACTAGACACCTATTAGACAAAAAGAGAGAGAAAAAAAATCAGTATCCAGGTGTTGCAGCAAGTTCCTGTAAGCCCAAAAAGGGAAAATTGTAAGTTTGAGTCCTGCCTAGGCAACTTTGAAAGACTCCATCTCAAAATTAAAAAATAAAAAAGGACTGGGAGCAGGCCAAATAGCTCAGCAGATTAAAGCACCTGCAAGCAAGTGCAGGGGCTGTGGGTTCGATGCCTGGGCCTGCCATGCCGGCCCTGACCCCAGGGCACGCTGAGACAGCAATTCAGACTGGGCATGGTGGCGCATGCCTGTAATCCCAGTTCTTGGGAGGATGTAAACAGCCAAATCACTCTGAGTGTGATCTAGTAGTGAGACCCTGAACACCCTGCAGACCCTTTCCTAAAAATACAACAACAACAACAAAAAAAAAAAAAAAAAGGACTGGGATATAGCTCAGTGGTAGAGTGTTCAGGTTTCAATCCCTAGCACAGCCAAAATAAGAAAAAAATAGTCACAACACCAAATGCCAGTAAGGATGTGAAAGAACTACGGTCATGCATCATTGGTGAGGTTATAAAATGATGAAGCCACTCTTGAAAACAGCATAGCAGTTTATCAAAACTAAGCATGTGTTTGGCATATAACTTAGCAACCACAATCCTGGGCCTTTATCCCAGAGACATGAATGTTTACATCTATACAAAAGCCCCCAAATGAATGCTTATAGAGGCCTTGTAGATCCTCAAACTAAAAACAATCAAAATGTTCTTCAGTAATTAGATAGTGAAAGCACACCAATCCATAGCGTGAAATATTATGCAACAATGAAAAGGAGGGGTCATTTGTTAAATACAGTAGCTTGGGTGGGTTTCAGGGGTAACAGACTGAGTAAAATAAGTCAATTTCAGAAGATAATATGCTATATGATTTCATTTTTATGACATTCTCAAAATAATAGGATTTGTGGAGTAGAAAACAGAGAAGTAGTTCCCAGGTGTTAGGGATACAGGTGAGTGTGATGATCGAGGGACAGCCCCAGGAAGAGCTCTCTGGTGACGGCAGCTTTGTATCTTGATTGGAGTGGTTTGCATACCTATCTCCATGTGTGATAAACCAAGTAGGAATTATTGGCAGTTTCTACTGATGATGGGTTTAATCACTGGTGAGCCCTCTAACGCCAGCGATCGGCAGTGCTTTCCAGATTCTCACTGTCCTATTCCATGAATTGGACAGAACAATCGATGAGTGTGAAAGATGAACATTTATTTGGGGCAAAAAGAAGAAGGAGAAAGAGGGAGAAGAAGCAGAAGGAGGAGAAACACTGAGGAAGTGCTCAGGGAGAAAGGGTGATTGAAGGCAGAAGAGGAAGACAGGTATTGCAAGAGAACGACCACTGCTACAAACAAGAGGGCAGCGGCAGAGTCCCCTGTTGCTGCCTTTCTGTGTCTCTCCTGATGGTGAGTACAGGTGGTCCTACTTGTTCTCTTGCTAGAAGACTGGCATCAGGCACTAGGCTCCGCTTGTTCGCACATCAGGAGATTGATATCAGGTCCTAGGTTCGGTGACATCTTATGTCAGAAAACTGGTGCCAGGTACAGGGCTCAGACTGCTCTTGTGTCAGGCCCAGAAAGTGCTGCTCGAGGCCTCTGCCTCACAAGCCTTTTCAGCTGCAGGTTTCTCCAGCTACCCTGCCAGGCCCTAGCCTCCTCCTGTCTTGGTTTAGCGTAGGATCTTTTGACTTAACACTGATACAAAAGCCATCATTCAGCAGGCACCTTACTTCAAATGTTGAATTTGGATCTTTTCCTGAGATAGCAAGTGTGAATAAAATACCGTCTCTGCCACACTGGGCAGTGGCCGCACCCAGCTGCCCCTCTTCCCTGCCACCCACAATCCCAAGAAGAAACAACTAACAGTCTACAAGGTACTTCGGTGTTCAGTAGACAAAGTAGATGAAGTGCATTTTTATCTTATAATATTTTGAATTTTAAATGAACAGTTGTGCTGTAACTCCATTTTCAATTGAGGACCATTGCCTCAGTTACTCTTCTCCTATTGCTGGGACAAATACCAGACACCCAAAATGAAGGAAGGAAAGGTTTATTTAGCTCATAGTCAGTGGAGGTTTCAGTCCATACTCAGCTGGCTCCAAGGCAGAGTGGCACATGGCAGAAAGCAGCCATTCATGGTGGCGGTAAAGATCAAGAGAGCAAGAGCAAATGGGGAGGGCCGGGGAAATGGCTCAGTAGAATAAGCGCTTGCCTGGCAAGCGCAAGAGCCTGAGTTCAATCCCCAGTTCAGCTAAAAAAAAAAAAAAAAAAAAAAAGAGCAAATGGGAGTAGTGACAACAATGGCAACAACAGCAAGTCTGTCTCCCTTAAGTTGCATTCAGCCTATCTTCCCCAGGCTCATGTAGTACTCCCACTCATAATCCCAGCAGCATTTACACCCATAATCGCAGAAGCAATCACACTCATAATCCCAGTGGATCATGAGTTAATCGCAGTCCACCCCATGACTGAATGAGGCTGTGACAGGAACAACCATAACAACCTTTTATATCTTCATCTGTCACATCTGTGTCAATTGATTTTTATATTTTAGTATTATCTGGTAAGATGTGACCATTGAGGAAAACTGGGTGAAGTGCAGAAGGAAACTAATACTTTTGCAATTTTCTGTGAATCTATAATTATTTTGAAGTAAAAATTTTTAAGCAAATACTAGAAGGATAAATGAAATTATTCAAATCTGAAGCACACTGAGACTGCTCCCTGGGACAAAAGCAGACTGACCCAGCCTGGCTAAACTGCTCCAGCCTGCAATCCAGGCCCTCCTCCCACTAAAAGCTCAGTAGTGTAGCCTCTGCCTCCCTTTTTGCAAACACCTTAGGGGGAAGGAATTGCCTGGGACCTGGAGAAGCTGTAGCCTGTCTTGTCACTCTGACAAAATATCTGAGATCATCACCTTCTAAGGAGGAAAGGCACAGTTGGCTCAGTTTCAGAAGTTTCATCCCATGGTCATTCAGTGCTGTCGTTTTCACCTGTGTTGAGGCAGAGCATAGTGGTAGGGAACACAGGGTGGAGCAAAGCTTCTCACCTGGTGGCAACCAGGAAGCAAAGAGAGAGGAAAGAGTCAACGGCCCCAGATCACCTTCAGGAACATGCCATCAATGACCAGTAGTCCCCACCACCTAAAATTGCCACATGCGGGTGACCAAGCCTTTACTACATGAAACTTTGTGGGACATTCCAGGTTCAGATTATCACAGCCCCCAAGCCACTTCTACTTCCTAGAAATTAGCCCCAAACTCCAAGCCATTTGTTTGAGACTCAGATTCATTCTCTTCCCAAACATCCTTCTGGGAACAAAGTATGTCTTGGTTACCCTTTTATGCTGTCTCTTTGGAATTTTGGGAAAATAAGCTGAGAACTTCTTTCTTATTTTGATGGAAGAAAAAATCAGATATTATCTGATATATAGCCAAAGAACTGGCCTTTGACCAGTTACTACATTTGCATTGAAATGGTTGATTTCATTACGCCTGAAGTCTGACTTCCACTGAGGCAGTGCCCAGTTATTCTAGCTTCTCATTCCCTCCAGAAACAAAGACTCTAAATCTCCATTCTCAGGAAATGTATTCTACATGATTTAATCCTTCATAATGAGTACAGCACATAAAGATTCCTGCCCCTATGTCACTGCATAAGAATCCGAGTTCTCCCTACAGGTCATAATCAAAGCTATGCTTTGGACCTGGTTTATCTGATTCCCAGGAAAGACAATATACCACCTTTCCATGAGGAATTCGGGGCATTGAGTTTAGTAAGTCAACACTTTGACCATACTCATTGGCTCACTCACCATTGAAGAATGTTCATTGCTAAACTAGATATAAGGGCACCTGGAATTTGTTTTGATCGGGCGATAAGGTACACAGACACAGAAATGACTGTAAGAAAGGACAAAGTCTTTGCCTACAGTTTCCAAGAAACAGGAAGCACAGCATTCATGCTACATTGGAACAAGGGAATACACTGGACATTTTTTGTTGTGTTTTCTTGGTACATGGGTATGGGGGGCAAGCCAAGGTCAGCAGGACTAGTTAGGTTTAGACACTTTTAGTGGGTTCTGGGATATAGGGCCTATCTCTGGTCATCTGGGACTTGGCCCTAGGGTGATTCAGGCAGTCTTAGTGGCTAAGAGTACAAGATCCCAGTAGAGCAGGCAGTTGGTGTGGCGGCTGTATTGATTGGCTTTCCTTCTTACACACATTGTCAGGAGAGGGAGTCTTCTGTGTTGTCTCTATGAGCTGGCCAGCCCCTCCAGAGTTATCAAGGTCCCAGATGTTAAAGCATGAAGTATGGAAATTAGAAAATATAATGATTACAAAAGTCAATGGAAATACCTGAAAGCTAAATCAAAATGCCCGTAAAATAAGAATCCATTTTCAATAAGAAGTTTTCTCTGGGAGAAGCCAAACTAGTTTCTTCTGCCTACTTTGGTCCTTTGTGCTAATGTTATATTGACAAGAATCATAGTGGTTTCCATTCAAACTTATGGCTTCCTGTGCCCTCTCCCACTGTACCCTCTGCTGAGCCCCCAGGAAGGTATACCTGTGTATGAGAACCAAGTGGGACAGGGGCTTCCAAAACCCAGTGGGCAATCCATAACCCAGTGGGCTGTGGCTTAGCCTCCCAGGCCTGTACCCAATTTAAAAGCAACCAAGTGCCCATAGCTGCCTTGTACTCTCACAGTCTAACTTACAACCAAGAGAATACAATGTTCTCTGTCCCCATAAACCAAATAAAGTCATAGGAAAATGGTGGCTCTAGGGCACGGCTGTTCATTGCTAACAAACTAGCCCTCTGTCAAGATGTTCTCAGAAGATGAAACTCCAACATAAAACTTTAAAATACAACTCCTCTTTCTCCCTAATGCAGCATCAATACCCGAAGACAGATCCTGCCTCACAGCCTCTCCCCTACCTCCTCTCTTCATCATGATCTTGACCACCATTTATTGAGTACTGATAAGTGACACTCTTCATACTGTATCCCACTTGCTCCTTTCAACAAACTTCAAGTCATATTTTTATTTCCACTATATAGACAAGAAAACTGAGCTTGGGCCAGCCAGATAGCCCAGCAGTCTAAAGCACCTGCTTAGGCAAGTTTAGGCAGGCACAGGGGACCGTGGTTCGATCCTCTGCTCCACATGCCACGCCAGTCCTGCCTTCAGAGCAGGTTGAACCAGCAAAACAAAAAAAGGAAAGAAAACTGAGTTTGAGAGATTACGTAATGGGGCCAAGGTCATTTACTCAGCTCAGCGTATGTCCGTAGCTTCTCTCCACTAACATATGTCCACACATATACAGTCATGCATCACATAAAGACTTACTGCTAAATGATAAAGCACAAGTGCCATAGTGAGTCCAGAAGATGATAGTGGAGCTGAAATATTCCTAATCTTCTAGTGGCATCACAGCCATCATAATACATGCAATCTACATATTGCTCATGTGTTCGTGGTGATAAACAAACCTACTTTACTTCCACTGCATAAAAGTAGAACACACAATGCTATATAGTACATAATAATGGGCAGGAAGACTTTTATTAATTAACTATCTACTATATACTTTCTATCATTATTTCATAGTGTGCCTTTTCTACTTGTAAAAAAATATTTACTGTAAAACAATATCCAATGTGAATCAGCATACTGGTGTCCTTCACTCAACATGTTTCTTGATAGCATCAAGAGGGGCCATGTGGGAACTGCGGTGATAGCTTGGCCATCTAAGTCCCTGCCTGGCAAGTGCAAAGACTTGGGTTCACTCCCCAGTACCACACGCCATGCTGGCTGTTGACTGGGCATTGTGGTGCACACCTGTGATGCCATCATCACTGGGGAGGCTGAGACAGGAGAATCACTGAGTCTGAGCTGCGTAATGAGATCCTGTACCAAATAAGCAAGCAAGTAAGTAAATAAATAAATAAATAAATAAATAATTGTTTTAAAAAAGAGGCCAGTGGAATGATTGCCTTAGACCAGTGGTGGTGAACCTATGGCACATGTGCCTCAGCTGGCTGTTTCCTATCATTGAAAGTTCTAAAAGTTTTGCCATCACTGGCCTAGGCCATCAAGTTTTGTAAATTCACTCTGTGATGCTCACACAAAGACGAAATGACCTAACAATGTGTTACTCAGAACATTACTTAATGTTCTATCATTAAGCGACGAGTGACCAATTGCTACATATGTGTTTTGAGAACTACTTTTAAACTGTTCACCAGTGTAAGTTTCGATTGGCTGTTTCCTTTCATTCCTGCCACTCCTGCTAGCCTGTGATGTCTGTGTCATATGTGTGACATTGAAAATGTTCTTCATCCTCCTCGCCAACACCGCACATAGTCTTTCTCTACCTTGAGATTCAAGACCAGCCAAAGGCCTGTTTGAACAGAGAGCGCAATAGAATCAGTGATAGCCAAGATTAGAACAGCAAAGCTTCCCCACTTCCCCACCCCATCCCACACCCAGGGCAAGGCCCTCTAGACTCAGGAGAAGGCGGGGAAATAGAGGTGAAGTAAGGCATGGTGAAGGCGGAGCCTGTCCCTTGCCTTTGAACGTGGCCCTGGGGACAGAAAGCACAGCAGAGGCCCCGAGTAGTTCTTCTGTTACCATCATGAACTTGGGCTGTGATTTTTCATCTGCAATAGTTTTTACTTACTACTTCTCTTTAAACTGAGTTTTTTGTTTTGTTTTGTTTTTTGGTGGAACCGGGGATTGAACTCAGGCCCTTCCACTTGCCCCGGAAGCACTTATTCCACTGAGCCATCTCCCCGGCCCCTAAACTGAGTTTGTAAAAAATTGATTTTAAAAATTTGCTTTCATTTTGATCCTAGCTTAGTACGTGGTGAGATATTTGGATTTAGACTCAATCCTTGCATATGGACATCCAGTTTTCGCTGCAGCATTCATTAAAGAGGTCCTCTCAGCCAGTGTATGCTTTTGATCTCTTTATCAGAGACTAAATAGCTGAATTGCCTGGAGTTATTTCTCCCAGGGTATTTGTTTGTTTGTTTGTTTGTTTGTTTCCTTGTGCTGGGGACTGAACCTGGGCCTTTGCTCTTGCCACACATGCACTTAAGCCACTGAGCTATATCCCCAGGCCTGCCTGGAGTTATTTCTGCATCCTTTGTTCTGTTCAGTCTATCAACATCTCTGTTTCTGTGCAAGTATCATGCTGTTTTTATCACTGTAGCTTCAAAACATAACTTCAAGTCTGGGGTTGTGGTACCTCCTGCTTTGCTTCTGTTACCCAGGAATGCTTTTGCTATTCTGGGTCTCTTCTGGTTCCATATGAATTTTAAGATTGCTTAACTTTAGGTATCTTTTTGAAAGAACTAAAGATACCATAGTACAGAGGCATACCCATATTTATAGTAGCACAATTCATAATAGTTAATTCTTGAAAAGGGCCTGGATGCCCATCAATATAGGAACAAATTAAAAAATATGATATTTATACATGATGGAGTACTACTCTATCATAAAGAAGGCTAGAGGCTGAGAAGATAGCCGGGCAGCCTAAGTGCCTGCCTGGCAAGCACAAGGTCCCAAGTTCAAGCTCCAGTACCCCATGAC
>NW_004524788.1:2198996-2212723 GCF_000260255.1 Octodon degus
AGAAAACAGAAATTATCCCAAGAAAAAACTGTAAGCAAATGATGACGTCTAGATGACAGCACTCCCTGGGGTATCAGGGGGGAGACTGTGATGTCTGCAGCTTGCTCTTAAGGGTACCCCAAAAATCACAGGAGAAAGGCTATTTGGAGACACAAATAGAGCTAAGCAGAATAAAATGTTATCGTGTGTAGTATCTGGGTGATGGATAAACAGATGCTCCTTATGAAGTTCTTTCACCTCTTCTACATTGTTTAAAAACTTCTTATAAAAGTTTCCTAGAAAAAAATTGATGCCTATAATAATTTTAATGAAAAGAAAACTACTACATCATGTCAGTAGGAAATGCAAATGAAACGATGTCATCTACAGAATAGTTACTCTACCGCCACAACAGTTTCCAGGCTTTTCTAGGGAGGAGGAGTGGAGGAGAAGGAAATAAAAGAAATATTAGGTGAAATATTATTGCATATTTATTTCTTTACATTTTAATGACTTCCTGACTTCTAGAATCCCCTTTTCTGTGGAGGGGTTCTATTAAGGAAAATATCCCTCCAGTTATTATCAACATAGATGTAAAAGTTGTCAATAAGCTGAGGGCAAAATAGGTTTCAGGAGTACCAACAGGTGAGAAGGGATCACTCAGAAGTTGGGAGTGGATAGGATTTGGGAAGAACAAACTTTTTCATGCATTTGCTCCTAGGTGCTGAATCAAAACTTGTGTCAAAAAGGGAATCTGAGGCCCAGCACCATTAAGAGATCAGCCTCAGGTCACATAGTGCTGTTCAAGCATTATCATTAGGAACAGCAGCATCATTGCCACCTTGGCCAGGGTCTGCTTTATTTCTCACAACTGCCTTAAAAGCCAGCAATAGGAGGCCAGGTGCAGGTGTGTGTCCCTGCAGGGAAGGGACTAGAGGGACATCGGATGAGCATGTTCTTGGTTGCCCCGGGTATAATATTCATCCTATTTCTTCCAAATATGCAAACCCTTCCTGGTTGCTCTGTCACTGCTGTCCAGGGAATGTCTCCCAGCCTTGAGTATAGGGACAGGGCAGAGGAAACATCGACGCTGTGAACAATGCAATTTTCCCACCACCACCAGTGCTCAGGCAAACACTTGTGCTCACCTGTGACTTTGCTGATGTAGAAATAGAAATCTTCAAGACAAGGGTGTAGTTCTGGTGTCATGGGAGAGCACAAGAGGGACTGACCAGCTCCCCCAACTCAGTAAGGCCACCAAGGCCCTCCTCATGACATTACACAGACACTCTGATGACAACCAGATCAGAGCCCGCAGTTCCTGGAAGTACTAGTCAAGCAACCTCTTCTCAACTTGGACTGCCACTCGAGTGTGGAATTACTCAGAACATCTTTGCCCATTAAAACTTCCTTTTATTTTTTTCTTTACAAATCTGGCCATTCTACCCAAAATATTTTGCCTGAACATTTTTTAAATGTCTGGAACATATTGACATGCCATTTTTTGAACAAGGGGAAGTTCAACCATCACGTCACTCAGAGAGCTTTCCTGCAGGGTACTCCATGGTAGAGCAAGATCACGTAGCTAGAGTTGTACTAAGGGCACCTGAGACCAAAGACGTAAAGCAAGCATGTCAATCACCTCTAACCAATGGTATGACCTCCCAAGACTGGGTCTAAGCCAGGAAAAGAAACATATAGGTAGAAGAGGTGGGACCGCGGATAACTCAGAATTGGCCAATAGATATTGATTCAGTACCTACTAAACACCATGCACTACAGGTACAAAGGTAAGTTGTCCTGTAGCTCACAGATTGTTATTCATGCACATGCACAACATCTGCAGATTGGAATATCCAACCTGCCCTCCAGGCTCTTAATTAATTCATGTGCTAGCTGGAGCCACTCAGCAACACAAAGTATGTGTGACCACAGCCTTTCTGGGAGGCAGAGGCCATGACATGGGGGAACGATGCCCACCACTAGGCTGGAGAGGCTCAGGGAGACAACAGAAAGGAGGTCAACTTGGGCTGCAGTTATTGACCAAAAAAAATGGCATTTTGCAGCCCATTACCCAACCCTCCCTCTCTCCTGGACTTCTAGAGCCTCAGAGGGCCTAGATATCAGCTTCTAGGAAAAGGGAGTATTTAGGATGCTGATGAAATGAAGAGCTAGGAGGACTCAGCAGCAAATTCAAAAATCCTGGGGCCTCTCATTTTGCTGACCTGAGAGCATCACCCTTCCCACCCCCACCCCTGAGATGCTGCCTCTCCTAACCTCTCTAGGATACTTCCTTAACTTAGCAAATACCACTTGGACTCCTTCCCAAGAATCTTGCCAGTGAGGGGGCCATATGAACATTATGGGAGCTACTGGACAGTCTCTCAATTACAAAACTAAGTATCAGATCGGCCCCTCCTCTCATCAAGGCAGGAAGGAGGCTGGTTTGCAATCTGTAGTACTACTTGTTCCTGTCTCTCTGCCACCTAAGATGGAAGCTGGATCCTCTGGAGTCTGGAAAGGACATATTTGGATTTCTTGGAACACCCAGGTTCCTCAGCTTCTTGAACTTAATGAGGAGTGAGGCGCTTTGCTTTGATCTCTGTCCCAAACCATAGATGATCAAATTACTCTGGCTTGGTACTTGCGTAGGTAGCTCCATTTTAGGCAAAATTGCACAGAGCGACCTAACTAGCCCTGGCACCTCCCAGGTGTAGCATCCCTTGGCTGCCCACGCCAAGCTTGTAAGTCTATGCCTTGGCTCATCAGCCTCAAAGCAGTACATGAAAGACTTATTGAGTTCCATCTTTAATAATAATTTAAAAATGTTTAAGAACCACTATAAAAATCCACTGGATGGCATTTTTTTTTCCACTTTGGCAAAACTAGAGTCCTAGTCTATGTTATTACAAACTCAACCACAAAAAGAAGAAAGCTAGCCAGTTGCAATTTAGAAAATCACATTCCAATAGCACTGGAAGCACATACTAGCAGAGCAAAGATGCATCCAGTCATATCTGTCTTTTTCCACACATGGTGCTCCCCCAGCCCACTGTTGAGCAACCTGTCTCATTTTTCAAGTAGCCTCTGTGTGCTGGGGATCAACCTGATTCGGTTTATCACACCTACTCGTAGAGAACCTCACACCCACACAGGATAAGGAGCACAGAAGACCTGCGGCACCCCCGCACAGCCCACCTTGCCAAATTAAGATAACTGCAGAGAACACTAGCTCTGAAAGGCTCCTTATACATGTGAGGTGCTCTGTGAAGCTATGATACATTAAACCATGGGCATTCACACTTCAGGGTGAAGTGATATGGTAGTAGCTACTATTTATTAAGCTTCTATCCATAGGAACTGAAATAAGCATTTTGGACAGTTAAGCAAGTATTGTAGGAATTAAATATTGCAAAATTTTAATGAGGAAAAGAAATGGGATAGGAACAAACCAGCAAAAGGCTAAGATAAGGGCAATAAATTGACACCCTGAAGAGAGGGAGAAGGCCACCGCAACAGTCATGAACTCCTTTGCAGAACTCAGAGGTGATATTTCAGCAGAATTTCAGAAGGATGAAAGGCAGGTACCAAACGAATGCTTAGTAGAGGAAACAGGTGCCAGCACAAGAGTGGAGAACGACACAGCATCCTTCAGTCTGAGCTCCCAGTGGACTATTCAAGGGAACTCAAAAAGGATTTAGTGAACAGACTGTTATTAACAAAGGTGTGGGCAAGTTACAAAGAAACTACAAAAAAAAAAAAAAAAAAAAAAAAAAAAAAAAAAAAAAAAAAAAAAAACACCGCTGGTGGGGGACAAGGAACTGGGTCATAAGGGGTGCTGTACCACCTCTAGATTCAAAGAACAAGGGATTATGTCAGTTACCTGAGTTCAAACAAAGGAAAGAAAATCATGTACAGAGAGATACCTTGAAAGGACCTGAGCCTTCCAAAGCACTGCTAAGGGATAAATGCCCACTTTTTCCTCCTTGATCCTCAGACATCCTGCAGGGCTTCCCCTGGCCAAATGCAACCAGAAACCAGGATACCAGTGGCCCTATGGAAGTAACAGCAGGAGGCTTGGGGGCAGGACAGACTGGGAAGTGCATCTTTAGCAGCCAGAGCGCTGAGGCACACAGCTGGGCCAAGAAAAGTGGAGGATGGGTCTGGACACAGGCAACAGAGGCTGTGGGGTATGACTGGAACTTGGAGTGTGAGTTGGAGGAACACAGAGAAACACAGACCAGCGGCTGGCTGTGTAGGACCCTGGGTACTGGAGAGACGGCGAGCAGGGACTGTTAATCTGTTTGGTCCTGGAGATACTGACAGCTGCTAGCCTCTGCCAGTATGAGAGACCCTGAGGACACACACCCAACCAAAGATTCTTAGTGGGCAACACCTTCCAGACTTGCCCTGGGGAAGGCAACCACAGCCAGCCGTGTCTCTGGAGACCCTGACAACGCACGCAGCAGCCTATCGAAGCAGAGGGTAGTTTTTGCCAGCACCTATCGGGGAGAACACAAGTGGAAAGTGTTCCAGTCATTGAACTAATTACAATGAGCCTGTCTTCTTCATTTCCATCCCATTCCACCTTTTCCCATCACGGAGAATCCTGGGATGTGCAGTCCCACAGAAGCACATTTCCCAGAAAGAGGAGAAATATCTGTTTGCTTCACCCACCAGAGCTACTCCAAGTGACTGGCCAAGAAGCCAAATCAGTCCTGCTCTGCAAGGCTGCAGAGCAAAAGCCCTGCTCCAACACCCTCCCATCTGGGACACATTAAATGTGATCTCTGAAGTGATTCATTAAAAGTCCTCGGGTGGCAGAAGACCATCACCCAGATGTGAAAATAAACACCAGGGGAAATTCCAACCTCCGGACAGTCAAGTCTTTAAACACGTGCATGGCTATTTTAGGGAAGGGAAGAATCTTTTGTCGGTCTTTCCAAGCCCTCAGAACCAAGACAGACACTTGCCAGGCAAATTCCCACAATGCCAGATTCAGAAAAATGTACAAATCTTTGCTCTACAGGCCCAAGGACTCTCCAGGGCCCTTTCCCCCATGGGTTGCTCCTCAGTGGTCCAGAGAGTGCCAGTCACCTAAGGGCTCCTCACTCCCCATGTGAACCTTCAGCTCAGCCTTTGTACAGCTTTGGAAATTAAAGCAGAAGCAGTGTGTTTTATTACTCTAGGGGAAAAATTGGCATGGAAAGTAATGGAACATGAACCAATATCGAGCAAGACTAAGAGTGTGTCGATACTGATAAAAATAGAAAATGGAAGAAAGTATGAGTGTGTTTGGCCACAGATCACATATTACATCCAGTCTCTGGCAGAGTAAAAGGTACATAGTGGATGTTTGATAAATAGGTAGGAAAAAGGGAGGAAGGGAGGAAGATTCTCAATTCAAAGTGGCTTAGGAGCTGCTGAAGTACTGACTGACCTCAGGATACCCAGTAAAACCATACCTTGCCCTCTTTCCCACCCCATAATCAACTTTAAGTCCCTTGAAGCTGTATTCAAATCCTTCCAATCAGAAAATATCAAACTTTACCTATGTAACTAGTTCTCTCTTTCTCCCCCTCTCTCTTTCTCTCTTCTTCTCTCCCTCTCTCCCTCCCTCTCCCTCTCTTTCTATCTCTCTGTATGTCTCTCTCTCCCTCTCTCCCTCTCTTTCTCTCCCTATCTCTATTCTCTATCTCTTTCTCTCACACACATATTTGGGGAGGCTAGGACATACACAAAGACCATATTAAGTGTTCAGTTCATGGGTACAATATTAGGCTGGGGAGATAGCTCAATAGAATAAGCACCTGCCTGACAAGCACACGGTCCTGAGTTCAATGCCCAGTACCACAAAAACAAACAAACAAACAAAAACAGGTACAATATTTATTACTGAGTTATCATCACCACCATCCACTCACTAAACATTTTCATTTTGAAACTACATGTCCATTGAAATACATCTCCCTGTGCCCTCTCCCCCAGCCCCTGGCAATCGCACTGCCAGTTCTTGCATCTACGAGTCTGACTCCCCAAGACACTTTCTATAAGCATAGTCATACAGTATGTATCTTTCTGGGTCTAAATTGTCTTACCTAGCATAATGTCTTCAGCAGTGATATATGTTGCAACATGTGTCAGAATTTCCGTCCCTTATAAGATTGAATAATAATCCCTTGTATGTGTAGACCAGATTTTGTTTAAATATTCATCCGCCAATGAACATTTGGGTTGTTTTTACCTTTTGCTATTCTAGAATAGTGTTATAAACATGGATATCTAAGTATGTCTTGAAGTACATAGCCTTGGGATTTTTTAGCAAAGAAATTTCCCCTAAATGAGCAAATTTTCTAACTGTCGAGGTCATAAACTTATTCACATTTAAAGTAACTAGGGCTAGCCAGTTAGCTCAGTGGATAAAAGCACCTGCTTAGGCAGACACATAGACTGGGGGTTTGATTTCTGGGATGCCGTGCTGGCCCTGTCCCCAGGGCTCACTAAGATGGCGATTGAGACTGGGCATAGTGGCACGCACCTGTAATCCCAGCACTTGAGAGGCTGAAAACAGGAGAATCACTTCAAGTCTGATCTATGTAGTGAAACTCTGTAGATCATGTACTAAATATATAAAAATAAAACACAAAACATAAAAATAAAATAACTGTGCCCTGCTTATACAGATAGTATAAGAACCTCACTCTAAATTATAGCCAGTTACACAACCCAAAATATAGACAATTCAAAGCACAAGGCTTTGAAGAGTGACAGACCCAATTTCAAGTCTCCGTAGGAGTTCGTATTAGTTACCCAGCTCATGCAAGCCAAAAAAAAAAAAAAAAAAAAAACCAGTACAGGTGCTCCTTGACTTACAGTGGGGTTATGGATTGGTAAACCATTCATAAGCTGCAGATTGAACACTGAAAATGCATCCAGTATACTGAACATCACAGTGGAGCAACTCAACACAATGAGAGTGTTGGGGATCCCACCCTTATAATCAGGAAGTTGATGGGGAGGTGCAAGTCACTGCCATTGCCCAGTGTCACAAGAAAGCATCATATTGTATATTGCTGTCTTGGGGAAAAAAGCTAAAATTCAAAATTCTAACTATCACTTCTACTGAATGTATATGGCTTTTACATGACCATAAAGTTTAAAATTATGGGTTGAATTTTTGTAAGTTTGGGTCTATCTATACACATCTCAGTCTTCTTCTTACAGAATGAGGGCACTAAAATGCTCTTCACAATGTGGAAAACTATTAAGAGGGTATGCCAGGTGCCTGGAGTATTGTAAGCCCTCAATCAATATTACATTTCCTTTGTTCTCAGAGGCCTCCCCCACCTTTTTCCCACACAATTCTACACTTCTATAATTACATTTCTAAATTCAGATTGTGCATGATCAGATACCAGATTCTCCTTGTCTGTGAGATGATTTAGCCAAACCTCTCTGAAAGAGATAATTTTCCTGAGAAGAAGCTGCTATAAGGCAGAATGCTATAAGACAAGAATGCCTAACACTCAGGTGTGCATGTCCACCTGTCAAAGATCTCTGTTCACTTCTGACAAAAGAAGAGTTTCCAAAGAATGAGTCCTTGGCCCAGGGCAAGGCAGAAAAACTATTAATAAGTGACAGAATAAAAAGACCCAATAGGGAGGCAAAGCCTTGGGTGAAGGTTCTAGAATAAAAGTCTTGTGTATGATCTGAACAAAATCACTTCTCCAACCTCAAGTTTTCTTATCTCTAAATCAATGATGGTACAACCTCCTACAGTGGTTGTGAGGAGGAAGATGTGGATGGTACTGTAAGGAACCTCAACTGGCCAGTGGACAATCAGAGTCAGTGTGAAGCCCTCACGTGATGAGCCATGTCACCCCTGCCCTCAATTCTCAGGCATTTCTGCAGGACAGATGATTTAACAGGATTTTTGTACCATGTTCCACTTCTTTCACATCACCTTGCTCCACCAGAGTTTCCTTCACCCTCAAAGTTTAACAACAACGACAACAACATGCATACATTTGCTCACCCATCTGCACTCAATAAATGCAATAAATACCCTGCATTTATTGAGTGCCTGCCCTATGCCAGCTCTGACACATTGTTAGAGCTGAGTGGAGCAAGCCTCTTCTCCATAAGAAGTCGCAGAGACAGTGAGGAAGGAACACGGGCAGTCAGAAGGTCAAACAGTTACACAGGGTGCATGTCAGGCAATGCTTCAAGTGCCTCTGCTTCATTCTCTGGGTTCTCCCCACAGCCCTGTGAGCTCTGTTAACATTCTCACTTCACAGATGTGGAAACAGTGGATAGTCAGTAACTTGTCCAACATCACACAACTGGTAATGGTGGAACTGGAGTTGGAACTCAAGCCATTTGGCTCCAAAGTTCCTATTTCACCTGGATGGAGTCAAAATGTTAAACATCTGGTGGAACACAGGAGCACCTGGTCAAACTAAATGCCGGTGAGTTTACAGTGTGCCTGTATTCCAGCTGAAAAGCAGTCAGTCATGTGCTAAACACTCAACTGATGAACTTTAAGTACCTAAAAGGGTCTTGTGGCAGGGCTCAGGGCAATGGACTTGGAGCATGTAGGAAGGGGTCAACAGCTCCCCAGGGTCAGCTAGTCAACAGGAAGCCCAAAGTCAGCTCAGACAAATTGCAATGATGTCTCACTCCATGAGGACACGTTCTATGTAGTATGACATTGGGTGCTTTGACTGCTGAGTGAGCACCCCAGAGTACCTGGTAAGCAAAACACCATAAGAGTACATCAAGTATAAGAGACAATGATGTGGTCAAGAGTTGTTGCAAAGCTGCTGTGGGCTAGCGAGACACATTGTTTGAAGGAAAATTTTCTTTTTAAATAATTAGGAGGAGGACTCTCTTAAATAACAATAAATGATAGCACCATAGATAATAGATCAATAACAGTCGTTTCTTTTTTAAAATTTTTATTAATATGGCTTTACTTTTTACACTTCATTTTCATACCTTTCTGCTGGATGGTTAAGACCAAGATAAAGCAAGACCAATTAACAAGAAATGTAACTTTTGTATCTGATAAGGTCAGTCAAATCCCCTCATATTTAACCTGAAACCCTATACCAAAATTTGTAGATCCTTTGTGAGTGTCAGCCATGTGGATGAGTTACGGCCATTACTTGACCAATTTGCTCTCTGTGAAAGCCTGAGAGAATATTTTCTCTCCATGTGACTATCCCTAGGCACACTCTACATCATCGATCACATTTCTCTGTGGCCCCGTAATTTCCTTGATTAGAAAATTTGGGACACAACTGAGTTACATGATGCTACAGTATAGGTTCTCTCATGTCCCGAGTCTTCACTGACCTTGAAAGGCTAGGGTCTGAATTTTGACTGTCCTTACAGCCCTTCTTTTTCTCTAATTTTTGTTCTGCAAACTTAGGTTGTTAACCCTCCAGAAGAGAAGCTGATTATTACCCTACAACATATACAGGGTATATGTCTATATAACTATCTGTCTGAATATCAAACATCATAGGCATAACCTGGAACAGGTATTTTCCATCATGTATTGATATGAGTAACAGTCATTCATTATCAAGGTCAAATATCATGTACTGTCCATAAATGTGTTCTATATTTCTATACAACTGGAAGCATTGTAAGTTTGTTTATATAAGCATCACCACAAGCAGCAAGGAGTGCATTGTACTGAAACATTGTGATGGTTACAACCTCACCAGGTGATAGGAAGTTTCATCTGCATCATGATCTCCTAAGATGGCTGAGCAGCACGAATATGGTCCATTGCTGACTACAGCATCATCATGTGGCAAAGTGTATATCTCAAAAAAATAGTGTCTTTGTCTCTAGTCTGTATCTTGTCCAGTGCAATGAAACTTGGATATAACTCAGTCTCTTTGTGTCCCACCAATGAGCAGCACCAGTATCAGGATTCCTTCCTCTCTATTCTCTGCTCTGCTGTCTTCTTGCAATCTTCTCCTCCCACCTATCTCCATCCCTGCCACACCCAAAACATTGAAAACAGTGTCCCTATTGGCTTTACTTGCTTCAATTTTCTTCAGGGCACTCACAATTACTTGGTATCATAGTAGATTTGTTTGTGCAGTATCAATTTTTCTGCAACTGCTTTAGAAACAAAGGGAAGGAAGTATCTCCATTCTGTGGCTATATCCTGGTGTATTTCAGGTGATCAGTGTGATTTGCTTCAATGAATGAATACATGAGCAAGTGGAAGATGGGTTAATGCACTGTCCTTGGTCTAAGAAGGCAGTAACAGGCCTAGAAACTCACCTGAACTTCTTAGGTCTAAGGTATCCCCAGGCTTAGCCTCAGGGTAGTAGAAAAGCTTGGCTTCTTGCCTGCCCTTTCCCCTCCTTCTCTTTCATAAGCATCCTCATTTCATGACACTCTGTAGCCTCAGGCCTTCTCATTCAGCCATTGCCCCCAAAACATGTGTGTTTCCCTTATAATCAGGTACCTAGTCATCCTGTAAACTCATTCATGTGAAGGTTGTATGGGATCACGACAGGTAACAGAAGTGATTTTTAAAGGGACACTTTTAGTTACAATATCATGAAACATGTATTCCGACATGACACCCAGTATAGGACTTTCAGGCACTCTGAAAACTTATTTGGACTCATACACAGAAGCTGCCTCTGGATGTCATTCATTCATTTGATCTTTCAGTAAACATATCCTGAGTGCTTTCTCTCTCTGTATGTTGGAGATGCACTACTATGTGTACCTGCTCTCAGAAACACACCACCTAGTTTACGAGACAGAATAGTAAGCAAAGACCTTACCAAGGAATTTAAATTTTCACCCTTATAGCAACACAAGTAATAGAAACCTATGCAGGATAGGAATACTAATAAAACCTATGCAAGGACCAGAGGCAGCAACCAAAGGTATGAGGAACCCAGAAGGCCTGTGGGAAGACCTGAAGCTCTGATGATTACAGGCAGTTGGCACTGGGGGAAGCTGCACCAGAGAGCCAGCTATGGACATGCAGGCATTTCCATGTCTGCAATGGTGCAAAGGTCCAAAGCCGTCCAGCAAGTCTGGCTCTGAGTCCAATCTTTTCCACGAGACCCTCCAGCACAGCAATAGTTCAGTCAGCCAGGATCTCAGCGCCAGGCAGGGGGAAAAGGCAGGGCACCCTTGGGCCTGATTCTTTGCCAGCAGTTCTCCATCAAATTGTGAGAAATCAAGTCTGTGTTTTGAGTTTTCTTTACCTACAAAATTGTCCAAAATTTAAAATAACAAAAAATAAATCACTGCATAGAATTCACAATACTTTCTTGATCCTTCCATGTCTCAGGAGGTATTTAAATATTGTGCAGCCTTTTCCCCCATGTGCCAAAGAAAGCCTATAGTAGTCACAACCACAGCAATTACCCACAACCTGAATATCTTCTTTGGTCTGCCACTAAGTATCTTTTTGCAAAGATACCCAAGACATTACTTTTAATTCAGTTTGAACCCATTTCCCTCCCAAGCTCTGTCTCTAATGTGTTCAGCTGCCCAGTAGGACATATGACAGCTCTTTTCTTTTCTGGTTTTTCTCTTATATAAGAAGTTTCCAGCAACCATCAGAAAAGAAAGCAAGTAAAATCTGTGGTGGAGACAAGCCTAAGAAATTAGTTCAAACATACAGCAAGGCACTGTCCTCACTGCAGAGAGACACATGCTGTTCCGTGGACATGGGCCCATTCATGAGTCACCATGCATAATGGGGCATTGTTGAAAATGTTAGGAACATGAGAGATTCCTCATTTCCCAGTTTGGGTAATGCTGGAGCTATGTTTGCCTCCAGAAATGAAGTCAGACAGTCTTGGCCCAATTTCCAATTGCTGGGCCCAAAGACCACGGGGCCACCATGATTATTATGCTGATTTTTGTAACAGGAGTCACCCCTTAAATTGTATTTAACAGCTAACTTCTCACCTGTGTGTACAAGGAAAGTGAATGCCTTGACAAAGGATATGCACAGAACTTTGACCCATCCAGAAAGTCCTAGACCACATAAAGGACTGTTCTAGGTCTCCACAACATAACTCTGCAATATCAGATAGATTTGCACAAAGAAAATGCTTGCCCATGATTTAGTGTGAAGAAAGGATGTGGTAGAAATGCAGGCAACAGCCCATCTAGAATCATACATAATAGGTCTCATTTCTTGAGTACTTATTATGGGACATGGACTGTGTTCAATACCTTATATAAATAACTCCACTTTCTTCTCATCTTCCTAAGATACAAGCAGATCATGTCAACTTCATCTTAAAGATAAGGAAGCTAAACCCAGAGGAATGATACAACATTCTTATCATCACCAAGCAAGTGGTTTGCACAGCTGGGATCTGAGTCCAGTCTGAAGGACACTGGAAGTGATCTCTCTTTTAACCAGTGTGACAGAACTTTGTGGCAGGAAATTTGACACCTGAGTGGCATTTATTACTGGGAGAACAACATCTCCTTAACCCTAGATAAGGGGAAGCATGGAGGTTCCACTGGATGGATTCCAGGCCTTGATCTTCTCTCTCCCACAGTCCTCTGCACCTGCCTCTATCACAGCTCTTGCCACATAACTCGATGCAGATGGCTTCTTAAACTTCTCCCACCAAGTCTCCCCCATCAAATCCTGAGACCACCAGAACAAGTGCTTTATTGTACACTTTGCATCTGCCATGTCTGGAACTGTGCTTGCTCTCCAAACATTTTGCAATACTGAATGAATGGATAGATACATGGTTGGCTATAGAGACTGTTAATTCCAATGAATTCTGAATTCTATATTCAAGTCCAAGGTTAGTCTCTGCCTGGCTATATGGTCTTAACCAAGTAATGTAACATCACTGGGCTTCAGGTTTCCCATCTGTATTGTTAAGAATTTCAATTGTAACTGAATGAACCAAATGTAAGGCATATATGACAAATGGAATGCAAAATCATAGACAATTTGGCTTTATTTTATTTCAGATTTACGTTTTCTATATATAAATATATATCTAGCATATCAAGCCTTAAAACTTGTCTTTAAAAATGGAAGCAGTAAAATATCTTGTGTTTAAAAGGTGATCTTAAGAATCTATTCAAGCAGGCTGGGGAGATAGCTCAGTAGAATAAGCGCTTGCCTGCCGGGTCCTAAATTCAATCCCCGGTACCACAAAAAAAAAAAAAAAAAAAAAAATCTATTTAATAAAGCCTACTAGCACCCAAAATAACTTAAAAGACTATGAATTTGTGGGTAAGGTTGGAAACCTTTGTTAGCTAATCTTGAACATTTATGAATCTCAATTCTGTATCTCTCACAGGAAGGCCAGGAAAGAGGCTGTAATAGTTGATGCATTGTGTCAACTTCAGATGTTGGAAGCTTAGCTAGATTGGCTCCATGCAGTTCAGGGCCATGGGGGCTCTGCCCAGCAGGACGGGGAGGGCCCACCCTGGGGTGCAGTTGGTTCCACCCTAGGGTGTGATGGGCCCGCCCCAGAGTGACCTAGCACAAAATACAATATAAAGGAGTTGATGGAAGTTGCCGCCTTGGAGAAGTCCCGGTCTTCCTCACACCACTTCTAGTCTTCGCAGTCAGTGTAGAAGGAAGAGCTGCTGCTCTTCCTTCTACATTCTTCCTTGTTTTCTGCCGCCATGAAATACTGTCATTTCATGTCTATACAGCAGAGTATAGACTGAAACCTCCACAAACTGTGGGCTAAATAAACCTTTCCTTC
>NW_004524788.1:2212823-2215508 GCF_000260255.1 Octodon degus
CACAGTTTCTTTTATGTGAGAAACACAAAATAAAGCTAAAGAGCAAAATAAAAGACGATAATAGAAAGTAGTAAGATAAGGAAAGTGGAAAAAGAGATGGATGGTGGGACTGCAAGGGAGAAAAGGGGGTGGAAAAGAAGGTAAGAGAAAATGGAGATGGAGCTTTTGCAAATGGGAAGGCAACTAAATGACAGAAGGAGCACAGAGAAGGGAAGGACAGGAGACAGGAGAAGAATTAAGATATGTGTCGCCCATGTAGGAACTCCCCATGATAAATGCATCACATGTACTGCAAACATGTATTAATAAAATATTTTTAAAGTCACTTCTTCCAATGATTTGCTTGAAAACATTGGTTTGATATGCCAGTTATAGTTTTCCAGCACTCACAAAACAAATATGTAACAATTAACATTCTTCGAATGCTTGGATAGTGCCTCACTGCTGCCCCTGCTCAGGGAGATACTGTGGTAATGCTGCTTCTCCCTGGCAACAGGACCGCAGCTTCATTGATCCCTGAACAATGAAGCGCATGAGGTTCGTGATGGGAGGTGGGGTGGGGGTCTTTTGGAATGCCCTTGGCAACCATGAGGAAACTGTGGGCCAGACAGGATATGTGCCAAAATATACCAGGATGGCAAAGCTGACAGCTCTATTGCATGGGGAAGAAAGCTCATGGCCCCCGACCCAGCCCAGCACTCGCCAAAGCATCACGCTGTGTTAAATGACCCATTGGGTTGTGACATGCTGGGAAAGACATGCCATCCAGATATTCCTATGCACACAGGTGAGTTTACTCTCTTGAGAACACCCTGACCTCTAAATCTTTTAGATAGAAAATGACCGAGTGCATGGCTGCCTCCGGGAAATAATCAGAATGTAGCTGAGGGACAGTCGGTTGCTCTCTGTGTGCAGAGCTCCTGGCACGCTGCAGGGCCAGGCAAATGGGGAGCACATGGAACCTGGTGTCAGAAAGGCCACCATGCAAGCAGGGAGAGAAGGGCAAGGAGGGAGACGCAGAGCCAATGGTGAAGGCTGCAGGGAGCTGGCTGCCAGCCCGTTGCTCCTGCCTGAGTGGGGACCTGTGGCCAGATGTTCAGTTCTTTTTTAGAGTAAGCTGGAAAGAGAAACTGTTATATGCACACTCTTAATTTTAAAATGTTGACAATCCAAGTGAAAAGGGAAAAAAACCCAAAAGTGAACAGTATGTGGACATATTTGGCTCAAAGGCTTCCAGTTGTGACGTCTGTTTGGGTCTTGAGCATAGTTTACTTCTCTCTACAGATAAAGCTTTATTCATCTCACCCCACAGCCTTAGTAACACCCAAGAGGAACACCAAGTTATCCCCAATGCAAGCTAAAGTGCTGTGGCTAAGAAACCAGGCCAAAGGGGCCGGCGAGATACCTCAGTGGACTAAGCACATGTTTAGGCAAGCACAGAGACTGGGGTTCAATCCCCAGTACTGCTTGTGGCACTAGCCCTGCTTCTCCTCCCCTCCCCCATCCCAGGCCAGCCACCAAGACCAGCCATGGTGGCACACACATGTAATCCCAGGGCTGGGGAGGCTGAAAACAGGAGGATCACTACAAATCCAAGCTGCATAGTGAGACCCTGTACCAAATACATTTAAAAAAGAAAAGAAATCAGGCCATTTCTAATTTCAGAATCTTAGTGTCTAGGTCTCTCAGCTGTGCAACCTTCGACTGGTTATTTCATCTTTCTGTGCCGCAGTTTCCTTATCTACAAAGCAAGGTTAAAAACAGGTACGGGAAGACCACGGCTGGAAGGGCAGTGACATCCATAGTCACTGGACTACCACATGGTAGCAGAATCAGCATCTCCAAGTGTGCTTGAACACAGCCAGCCTGCCGCAGGATGAACCAGGAGTTGTGCTGAGCCTCCTCATGCACCAGGTGTGGAAGCATCAGAGACCTAGAGCAGGGCCACACCCACAGCCAGGGTGCTGAGAGACCTGACAGGTGAGTCAGGGTGGGATGTGAAATACTCCTCACTGAGTAAAGAAGCCCAGGCCTCCAGCTTCCAAAGAGAGATACAGAGTGGGCACATGGCTATTGCTAATTAATTAATTACCTGGTAGATAAGGAAGTGGGGGAGTGCAGGGAGTGCAGGACTCTGACAGGACATTTTTAAATTGATATCTATAAACAGTGGGCTTAAGATTCATACATTTTATTGCACGTTCAAAAGAAAAAACTGTCGGACCCAGTCCTAGCCCAGGTCCGGTGAGTGTGTGGGAGAGCTTCCTGCTACCCTGCGCCGGCCATACCAAATACCAGTCCCAGCCCAGGCGCTGTGTGGGGAAGACCCTCTCCCACACACTTGGGACGCCCCCCACCACTCCACAACACCTCCCCCACCCCACCCACACAGTAGGAATTTCTGCCACGTTCCGGGAACCCCCAGACCCAGTCCTAGCCCAGACCCAGTGAGTGTGAGGGAGAGCTTCCTCTCCCCCCTACTGTACCTTGCCCCCTCCAGGCACAGCTCAGGCCTGGCATACATGCCTGGGGTGTAACCCTGCAGCTACAATCCCTGCAGAGAGTGTAGAGGATAGATCCACCCAGCTAGTCCAGGAGCAAAACAGCTTGCCACAGGGGCACAACAGGTCACCCTCAAGGGCAGCAGAGGGAAGGAGCTGAGCACAGCAGCCAGACCCAAGCCAG
>NW_004524788.1:2220246-2225364 GCF_000260255.1 Octodon degus
TTTTCTGCCGCCATGAAATACTGTCATTTCATGTCTATACAGCAGAGTATAGACTGAAACCTCCACAAACTGTGGGCTAAATAAACCTTTCCTTCCTTCATTTTGAATGTCAGGTATTTGTCCCAGCTACGAGTAAAAAGTAACTAACACAGAGGCAGCAAAGCGTTCAGACTCACATGAAGAAATGAAGTGATAACAGACTTTCTGAAACAGCCTTCCAACATTAGCATTCACGCCTAATGGACACCACTGTATGCCTGCCCCTGGCTCAGGTGCCCCAGGCAGCATCCATTAGACATAAAGGAATGGAGTGGAACGCAGAAAGAAATGCAAAACTCAGGTTTGTCTTTTTAAGACCTATCTGTAGAAATTAGTGTAAACAGACATTCATGGTTTACTTTTAATTGAAAAATGGGCATGGAAAGCTTCCTAGAAGACAGAAGATCTTTGTACCTATACCTTTGTTGAAAGGAAATAAAAGTTTAGACCAAATGACTGCTGTGTTTCCATCTAATTATTTTGTTTTGTTTTGTTTTGTTTCCATCTAATTATAACAGTGCTTGTTATTCAGTGAGTCTTGAAAATCTTTGAATATTTATTACTCTGATTAAAAAACCATTAGTTAAAGTAACATGGCCACTAATCATTTCACCTGAGAAAACAGCATGTGTCTCCACAGGAAATTTGGATGAGATTTGATATTAATCATCTGAATCTGAAATGCCTTCCAAAAGCCCATGTGATGAAGGCTTGGTCCCCAGAGTGATAACGTTGAGAGGTGACACAAACATTTAAGAGGGCCTCTGGTCATTGGAATATATGTTCTTAAAAAGTGTCCTGGACTCTGGTCCTTCTCCCTTCTCTTTTGCACCAAGCCATGAGGTAAACTGGCTGCCTCCACTGTGTGCTAATACCATGATATATGTGCTGACACAGGCCCAAAGCAACAGGACTAAACTCGCTCATGGACTAAAACTTCCACTGTGAACTGAAATTAGCCTTTCCTTTTTTAAAGATTATTATCTCAGGCAGTTTGTTACAGTAGTGGAGAGCTGACTAACATGCGTGGTAAGGTCTCTAAGATCAAATAAGTGGGATTCTGATGGATGATCCACAAGTGACCATTAGACCACACACTAGAGAGACTATAGGACAAGTATTCCCAGCTCCTCTGGCTACAGGACTTCTCTCAACCTGAGAAAGTTTCTGAAGCTGCCTCATTTTCCAGAATCACTAGCTCCTCAAATACCCACTCAGCATTGTTGAGGCAGAGGAGGGGTGGTCACTAGGAACAGTTCAAGGTGGAGGTTTGGCCGCACATGCTTCCAGCAGCTTCTCTGGATTTCCCGGTCTTTTGCTGGGTGAACAAAAGGGGGAACCAATAAAGCAAATTCCTCCTCCACAAGACAAACACCTCTTTCCCCATAGAAACAAGCCAGAAGTGGACATGATATCATGCCTGCATCTTGTACTGTGAATAACCACTACGAAGACAACAATATACAATGTATTAATTATTGAAACTGTCCTACTAATCGGTTTTGAAACTGTCTCATGGCTATCTGTTTCTCAATAAAATTATTTTTTTAAAAAAGAAAAAAGAAACAAGCCAGAAGCATAACTTCCTTGTATATAAAGGAAGATGAATGTATCCAATGTTTGTTGGTAAAATTACTTAAGATGAATACAGCTTTCCATGAAAAGGAAACCAAAACAAATCACATGGGCGATGACATTCCAACTCTTTTTCATGCCCACTGCATAAATTGCCACTAGATGGATGCCTGCTAGAATTTTCCCCATCTCTTTTATTTTTTTAGTTACCTTTATTAGTATAATTTATACATGCATAACAATTATATTCACCATAAGGAATTTGTACCTGAGCATGCTATATCTTGATTCCTCTTTTTTCCCAGTCCCCTTCTTTCAACCCCTCTTCCCCTCCTTACTTACAAAGACTTGTTTCCATTTTTTCATTTTCTCTTCCTTCCCTTCCCCTCCCTGCCAGCTCCCTTTACTTTTGAACCATTTCTTCCTGTTTTATAATACCTATTACACACTTTGCTTCTTATTGACACTTCAGGTCTCTCACACCAGAGAAACAATGTGACATTTACACATGTAACAAATTTATTTTACTGAAGAGCATGGTCTCAAGGTGCATCCATTTACCTAGAAGTGTCTCAAGTTTATTCTTCTTCATGGCTGATTAGTACTCCAATGTAAAAAAATCTTTTTATCCATACCTTGGCTGATGGACATTCAGGTTATCCAAGAATTAACTGTTACAAATTGTGCTGCTACAAACATGGGTGAGTATATATCACTGTGGTACAATTTTTAATTCTTATGGGAAGCTATTCAGAAGGGAAATAGCTGGGTCAAGTGGGAACTTCTAATTTTTCAGATATGAGGGCTAGAGTGTGTTTTCATTTCTACTTGGAGACATTCCACAAACTCATATAAATCAAAGCAACAGTGCACGCAGATTTCCATTACACATGAAACGGGTTCCTTACTGAATGAGTAACAGATTCTGTTTACTAAGCAAGCGCTATGTACAGCCATTGTGCCAGCCACAGTATAGTTATTATCTCACAAGTTCTGATGGTGGCTTTTTTATGTAGGTGTCATAGTTTCCATTTCACAGATGAAGAAACTGACACTGAGGTAGAAGTAAGAGTATGTGGCTTATCAGAAATCATATAGCTCATCAATGGCGAAACTAGGACTTAAGCCTACTTCTGCCTGACTTCCAGTAGCCCACATTTCTCCTTAACTTATCATATATTCATCCTAGACACAAGAGGTGCTGAATCAGCACTTGACATTTGGGAGTTCTTTTAGTCCATATTCCTGGATGCTACCAACATACTCCTTTTCTCCCTTTTCCTCTGCCTGGTGTGCACTTCCACCTCCATCCCCTTCTAGGTGAACTCATTTCTGTCCTTCTAGAGCCAAGCCATATCCTTCTTTCTTCAGGCAGTTTCCCCAGCCTTCATCCACATGATCGCCCCTTTCTCTAATCTTGACCCATTACAATCAGAAGAGGAAAGGCATTTCACTATTGGTCTGTTCCTACCCATGCTCAGCAAGTTGGGGTGCCCAGCCACCACCCCTCTGGATGTCAAAACCTGCAGCCCTTGTCTCTAGGAAGACATAGGTGTGGTGGCTCTTAAGAGAACTAAGTATGTCCACACAAGGCAGGATGGACATGGGACTTGGGAAAGTCTCTGAGCTCAAGTAATGGCCACCTAAACAATGATCCTCAGCTGCCCATTAGGCTGTATGCTGGAGTGACTAGACAAAGCTCTAAGGGCTTCTCTGGCCATGGTATACCCTTTAAATGCCAACAGTGCCCTCTGGCATTAGCTCAGCTCCCAGCCTGCTCCCTGATAATGTCTGAGCCTTGATGTTCTCTTGTCTAGTTAGATGCTGTCAGGCCTTCCTGCCCCATCCTCAGCCCTCCCTTACCTCCTAATTGGGGACCCTCCTGTGCTCAAGGAGGGAGAAAAGACTTCAGAGTTCTTCCTTAATCTTCAATCTAATCTTGTTACAGAGAAAACTGCCTCCATCTGAGGCCCTGCTTTTGAATTGTTTGCCTCATCACTGAGCACTGGATTTATGCAGGGGAGAGAGGGAGTAGTTAAAATCAGGTACTGCAACCAACACCTCCAATCTTGAGTTGCATCACCTTCTAACTGTGTGAACTCCATCTAGTTTCTCTGCTGCTCTGTGCATATTTTCACTTACGATCTAGGGGTTCCCACAGCAGCTACTGTGTGAAGAGTAAGTAAATTTATATCCGCACCACCCTTGGAATGGATTTTGGCACATGACAAGCACTCTATAAACATTAGCTGTGGTTATTACTTCTCCCTCCTTTCACTCCCATGATTAAAACCCGACTTCTCAAATAAAACCCAAGTGGCATCCACAAGTTACAATTTCCTGGACACATCCAACTGGGAGGACCAAAAGCTTACCCTGAGGCCCAGGCCATACATAGGAATCCACACAGGAGAAGGATAAACTCTGGAACTCAGCTCTGTGAGCACCAACTCACACAGCCATGGCCAAGTTTACCAGATCCCCAGAGAGCACACAGCCCCAGTTGACACCTGAGATTACCTTAAACATCATTCACCTCTAATGTAGAATAAAAAATTTAACAATGCTGCTCTCAAGGAATGGCTATGGAAAGAGACTGGACTCATGTAAAAGCCAAGAAGAGTATTTTCATGCACCCATACCCAAATCTCAGTGCCTGCGTTACCTGGGTGCTATGGTTTAAAGATGATTTGGCTCTTCCAAAATTCACATCAAAGTTTTGTCACCAGTGGCCTTACTCTTGTGGGACTTCATTGGCTGCAGAGAGTGAGCTATTAGAAAGTCCACATTCTCTCACTCTTACTTAAAAAAATAATGTACTTCTATGAATGCTTGCTTCATCTTTCTTCTTTCTTGCCATGATATAATTGATACAGCATGAGGCCTTCTCCAGAAACCAGGAAGATTCTGTCAAATGTAAGCAGCATTAAACAGCTTTCTTTTCTAAATTACTCAGCTTTGGGTATCTTATTATAGCAGCAGAAAACAGACTAACACTCTAATTCTAATTTTCTTTTAGTTGGAGTTGTTTCTTGTGCATTTTTTATTTTTTCCATGGGATAAGTATGGCTAGCAAAATATAGAAAGGTGTTACTCAGTATAATAATTGCTAAATTCCTATCATCTTGTGTTTTGAAATTCTGTAGTTTCAAATGGTTTTTTATTATTTTTATTCCCTTCAAAATAAAAGCAAGCATATCAGTGCTGAAGATTTATTTTTTTTTATTTTTCAAAGTTTTATTGATAAACAGCAATGAGACAGTTTCAAATCAAATCAGAAGTACAGTTTCAACAAATAATACACTGCATATATACTCCTTAGTGGTTAATTGCTGTACAAGATGCGGACTTGTGATCCTATTTACAAACACCATTAGAACAAATCATTCTATTAATTAAGAGAATGCAACTATATATCCATCCCAACCTCTTTGAATACACAGATACAAAATGGACATTCATCGGTATACCCCATTTTTTCTAAGTTCCGTTATTGAATATTAT
>NW_004524788.1:2225760-2230202 GCF_000260255.1 Octodon degus
GTCTATTCAGGATATCGCGGCCCCGGGTCATCTCACTCATTCTCACTCTGGTGCTCATTTTTAAATCCCTCTACAAAAACTATGGTTAAAACATGTAACAAAATTTTCCATCTTAACTATTTTCAGTTCTGTAGCATTAAATACATTCCTACTTTATGCAACCTTCACCAACATTCATCTCCAGAGCCCCTTTGTCCTACAAACCTGAAACCCATATCTAGTAAACATTAGTACCCCATCCTCCACTCTCTGCAGCCCCTTTCAACCATGATTTCATTATCTCATGTGTTTGACTTCTCTATGTATCCATATAAGTGGAATGATATTGTATTTCTTCTTTGTGACTGACTTATTTTATTTATAAAAATATCCCAGTGTTTGATCCACGTAGTGGCACGTGTCTGAATTTCCTTCCTTTTAGAAGCTGAATGATATTCTACTATACGTGTACTCCATCTATCAGTGGACGTTTATTTACTATTGAAGCTATTAATTTGTACATTAGAGCTGAGCTAGTAGAAAAGAATTCCGCTCTGAGTTCCTCTCTGACTTTCTGCTGTTGCTTATTTACTATCGACGCTATTAATTCATACATTTGAGCTGAGCTAGTGTCCTCTGCACTTGTTCTGAGTGGGCACTGGGTTTCCTCTATATGTTTCTGCATTTGATTCTTTACTGCAGATGTTATTAATTCAGGGATTTCTTTTTTCATTTCCAATTTGAGTTCCTCTATACCTTTCTGCAACTGTTTCGTTATTTCAGAAGCCGTTGATTCATTGATTTCAGCTGTGTGATTCCCAATTTGTTCTGTGTTAGTGTCCTCTGCACTTGTTATGGGTAGGCTTCAGTTCTGAGATTGCACTTTGCTCCTTCTCGCTGTCATTTTGTGTAGCACTGTCTTCTGACCTTTGTTGTAGAGCTTTGGTGCAGTTATAACCTTAGCACCTACTGAAGTTCAGGTGTAGATCTACAAAGTTTGGATATATCCAGCTGTGCCTAACTTGGGTCTGGCTGCTGTGCTCAGCTCCTTCCTGCTGCCCTTGGGGGTGAACCTGTTGTGCCCCTCTGGCAAGATGTTCTGCTCCTGGACTAGCTGGGTGGTTCTGTCCCCTACACTCTCTGCAGGAATTGCAGCTGCAGGGTTTCACCTCAGGTCTGTATGCCAGACCTGAGCTGAGTCTGTAGGGGACAAGGTGGAGTAGCCAGGAGAGGCAGCTCTCCCACACACTCACTGGGCCTGAGCTAGGACTGGATCTGGGGGTTCCCGGAACACGGCAGAAATTCCTACTAGGTGGCCGGGGGTGGGGGGTGCCACGGAGTGGTGGGGGCATCCCAAGGGGGTGGAAGAGGGTCTCACCCACACTGCACCTGGGCTGGGACCCATAGGTCCCGCCAATGCAGGGTAGCCAGAAGCTCTCCCCTATCAGTGGACGTTTGTGTAGCCACCACTTGGCTCCTGTGAATAATACTACTGTGAACATAGGTGCAAAAATCTCTCTTCAAGACCCTGCTTTCAACTATTTTGGGTGTATATGAAGAAGTATAATTGGATCATAAAGGAATCTTTTTTTAATTTTTTGAAAGAACTACCATTTTATTTACCATAGTGGATGCAATGTTTTGCATTCCCACTAGCAATCGATTGGCACAGGACTCCAGGAGTCTGCATCCTTATCAACACTTATGGTCTTCTGTCTTTTTGACAGCGGACATACTAATGGGTCGTTTTGATTTTTACTTTCTCTCAGCTATCACTGTATAGGTGGTCACTTCTATAACATTCTCAAATTGTACCCTTTTTTAAGTTAAGAGGTGAACTTAATTCTCTTTAAAGATGCTTGATCCTTGGTCCCAGGCCAACTTGCTTCAGTTGCCCTATCTTCTTCCCAGAGACAAATTTTAATGCATTCAAAGGGGCTCAGAGAATAGCAATCAGTGCTATTTTTCTCTTTTTCAGAAAACAAAACTGAGGTCCCTAAAGGCATAATGCAGTGGTTAAGAAATCTGAACAGAGCACATCTCAGATGAAAATCTGTCCCTGCCACTCACTAGCTGCATGATTGTGGAACTGTCTCTTGGCCTCTAGAGTTAAGCCTGGCTTTTTCTCACATGCAAAGTGGAGACAGGGATAGTATTTATCTTGCAGAGTTGTTTGAGAGTAAAGTTGCTTAGCACATGCCAAATGCTATGCCTGGCACAGAGTAAGTGCTCAATAAATGCTAGCAGCTGTTATGGATACAGGTTCACTTATTCTTATCAGATAACTTGCTCACATCTCATGGCTAGTTAATTGAGTAGCCTAATGCTCAGAATGTGTTCTCAATGTAGGAGCTATTGACTTCACTCTTCCCAAGATATAGGACTGCCTAAAAAGCACCACCTTGCTTCTATAACCAGTTGCCTTGTTTCTAAAACAAACATGCAACTCATTCCTTCTGTGGTGCTTTGCATTCAGTTGCACACAGGACAGATGACAAACCAGCCAGGGGAAGCTGCTGGTGACTGTGACTGCAAGTTCTGAGTTGTCTAAGATGTTATAAGGGAAGGAACAAAGGCAAGGTTCTCAGAAGAGTGGGTCTTGCAAGTCTTCTGACCTCAAGGAAGGTCACATGCTTTGATGTGATGTTCTTCCTCTGTCACTGCGGAGTTGCTTTGCCTGGGCACTCACCGTATCATGCATTTGTCTGATGTTTTGTGGTTTACAAAGATTCCTTCACTGGATAAATACTTTTTTGGAACCTCCTCTGGTCAAGCAAGATGATGTGTGAGTTGTCAGGAACATAGCGAGAATAGAGCCAGAAGGGCTGCAGAGGGGAACTGACGTGATTTGGGAAATCACGCTGACCAGGATGAAAACTGCAAGTGTGGTTGGAGCAAGGGTGAGCAAAGCAGGGGTTCTAAGAACCGTTCCATGAGGGGCTCACAGCTGAGCTCTAAGGGATGAGTCATCAGAATCATTAACCAAGGACCAAATGAAACAGACCTCTATTCTGTGCTGAGCCCCTCTCTGTATATGGGTCTCAGATACTTGCTGTGATTTTATCCTTTACCAGCCCTGCCATGCTTAAGGCTCAGATACTAGATGAGCTCAAGAGATTACTGAAAGCACCTAACCAGTCCATCAATAGAAGAGTTGTTGAATAGTGTGTTCTTTCTCCTAACTACAGGATATTATGCAGCTGTAAGAAGAATTAAATAAACTTGTGTAGGCTACTATGAGGTCACCTTAGAAAATGAAGAGATCTTAGTATGGCAACATAATGTTAAATGACTTTATATAAGAAAAAAGGTAATACACCCCTCCTTATATGTAGACAGATGCAGACTTTGGGGGTGGAGGAATACACAAGAAACTACTACTTTGTTAGGTGTTAGTCAGCTTTCCTTTTCTGTAACAAAATACTGGAGATAATCACATTAAAAGGAAGAAATTTATTTTGGAGGTTTAATTCATGAATGATCAGCCTGATGCTTTCGGGCTTGTGACAAGGCATCACATCCCAGGAGAAAACCTTGGCAGAGGAAGCTTCGTGTGGTCAAGAAGTGGAAAAAGAGGCAAAAACACTGGATTCCCAACACCATTTCAAGGACACACCTCCAATGACCAAATTCCGTCCCACTAGGCCCTCACTTCCTAAAGGTTCCACAGGCTCCAAAAAGCACCACAGAAATAGCAACTAATCTTTCAGCACATGAGCCTTTGGAAGACATTCAAGAATCAAACTACAGCACTAAGACTGACATAAAGTACCACACGTGGTATGACCCAGAAAATGAAAATTTGTTCTCAGTATCCTCAAGTTCAAAGGTCTGGGGCCAAGGTGTTGGCAGGGTTGGTTCCTCTGGATAACAGCAAAAGAAGGAGCTCCTTGTCTTGTAGACAGCATTGTCTTTCTACATCTCTTTGTATCACTTTCCCTCTGTATGTGCCCGGGCCCTTTTAGTCAGGATATCAATCATGTTTGATTGAAACACTCCTAATAACCTCACTTTAACTGGATTATCTCTATAAAGATGATCTCCAAATAAGGTCAGGTTCTGAAGATCTGAAGGTGAAGACTTCAATGTACAAATGTAAAGGGAAACTATTTCACCCATAACACTGTTGGAAGAAAGGAGGATAGTTACCTTTCATTTCATACTATTCTGTTGCATTTAAATTTTGTAATAAGCATGATTTTTCTATTACCATATTTGGGAGAGGTACTAGGGATCAAATTCAGGACATTGCACTTGCCATGCATGCACTTATGCTGCTGAGCTATCTCCCCGGCCCCAAAAAATATTTTAATCAGAAAATCACTTGGATATTTAAACCTTTCCCACTCCCCAAAATTGGGCCAGGGAGATGGCTCAGTGGAATAAGCACCGCCCTGGCAAGCACAAGGGCCTGAGTTCAATCCCCGGTTCCACAAAAAAAAAAAAAAAAGGCTGGCCTGATA
>NW_004524788.1:2230302-2239174 GCF_000260255.1 Octodon degus
CCTCACTATCTCACTGCATTTCAAACATCTTAGGCATAATAAGGAAAAGGTATTTTTCATCAAGTATTGATATGTTGAACTTTAAGTCCCTACATAATATGATAAAAAAACATTTAAAAATTAGATTAGTGCTGAAGATTTAAAGCATTAGCTGCCAAACTTTTTGGTATCAGGAACCAGTTCTGTGGAAGATAATTTTTCCACTGGTGGGGTAGGCAGTTGTTTCAGGGTGATTCAAGTGCATTATATTTACTGAGCTCTTTATTTCTATCATTATTATTACATTGCATACTATAATAATCATGTGATAAAATGCAGCTCATCAATGCAGAATTAGTGGGGAGCCTTGAGCTTGTTTTTCTGCAGCTAGATGATCCCATCTGGGAGTGATGGGAGATGGTGACACTTGAAGTGTGTTGCATAGGTCCAGTCTACGCTGTAAACTTGTTCTGGTTAGTGACACTGCAGATAACCCTGCTCTTCAAAAATAGAGTGTCGGAAACAGAAGTAGACTTTTCAATGAGTTTATAGCAATCTCAGGATATTCTGCATTGACTTTAACCCAAACTGTATGAGGATTTAAAATTGTCTCAAACACACTTTTAAGACCACTATCATTTGTCATTTCAAGCAGTTAATCCTCTTTTAGCATGGATAAAGTCAATTAGCCATGCTTATTCACAAATGGATCCATGCCTTCCCAGTTCAAGGGCCCTTTGTAGGTGAGAAGCTAAGCTCAAATTCTTTTGAAAGCTAAATAGGTGATCAGGAACCAGGTGGGAGAAAGAAGGCCCTGATTCAGTCTATTTCAAAATCTCTGCTAATGCTTTAAGTGTGAAAAATCCCAATGGTCACTCATCACCCCCATGAATATGGTTTGACTTAGAATGCAGCCACTATCTCTGCTGACTGAAACAAGGTTGTTATTCTCCCCCGAAATGATAGGGTAAGTTTATGGGTGATCATTTTCCTAAAAGAAATTTTCTAGTGGCTCTCATAATTGAAAAACTTTGACCAGCAGTGTACCTTTGCAAAGCCATGTCTCTCTGTGTAAAAGAAGATTGGTGTGTTCTGCATCTATATCATAGATCTGCATGAATACATGTGAATTAAGGTGTATTAATGTGCTTGATAATTTTAATCACAGCCTGTTAAACATTCTGTTCAGGTAATATTTTTTGATTAGGTAGAAAACCTCGGTGAGTAATATGGTGTGTAGACTGACATTCAGAAGAGAAGGAGTGGGGAGATAGCTCAGTGGCTTAAGTACCTATCAGAAAAGACCTTTTTGACCCAAGTGATAAAATCAGAAAGCTGTCCAGTCATGACAGCCATTCTATCTGTGCATATACCAACAAAAAATGACTTACTCAGTTTTCGTGATACATAATAATTCAAAGAGCTGAATAGTTTCACTATGATTAGCAACAAATGCACATATGTTATCATGCATATTTTCTTTAAAATATATTGCTAAAAAAAGGCAATATGTTTGTCAGTGTTGGTAGACTTACCAACCTCACTTATGTACCACAGTGACTCATTAATCCTTTCTATCAGTTGCCTTTTAGCACCTCTACCATTTCAGCAATTTATCTAGTTATTATGTTAGTTAAAAGAGGAGGTATGTCACCTTTTGAACTGCAGCCCCTCCTAAACGTTGATGACAAATGTCCTTAACAGCAAGCAGGATCAACTCTTCACCAATAGTAAAGGACTGTCTTAATCACTTTTCTTACTGCTGAGCCAAATACTCAACACCTGCAGTTAAAAGAGGAAAGGTTTATTTAGCCCTCAGTTTGCAGAGATTTTTGTCTATAATCATCTGGCTCCTGAACTGATCAATACTTGCTCCTTATACTCCAGCCTCAAAACAGTTATATTAAGAATATTAATTTGACTCCCAATTGGACCCCCTGTTTTTATTACTAAGGCAATGGAGCATCCGCCTAGCTTGTGGTAATGGCCCTTAATTCTAGCACTGCACCACCAATCAATCACATATTCTAGCTTCAGGTACCTCCAAAAAATACTCTATGACCACATGAGGTTTTTGGGGGGACATCTAGACACAAACCATTCAAATGATTTTTTAGCTACAGCAATGTGATTAGCCACTAAGAATGATGTGCTCTGTGCAGATATATTTGATGCCCTGAATAATTGTTTTTGTTCCTTGTGTTCACATTTTTTTCTTTTGAAAACATTCAATGCAGAATACTTGGCTTACATGTGCCAAACACTTTTGAAGATGTCATGGCTTTATTGGGTAACTGGTTGCTACACATTATGCAAAGCAAGTTTGTAGAATGTGAATTGCCTGTTACAATGAATCCATAATTGACATAGGACTCTTGATATTGTCCTTTTCAATGAGGTTGTCTTTCTCTTGGTACTGTTATAGTCTTCTGCTATCTTGTTGAGTCTTTTCTCTTTTTTAAAGAAGCACTCCACGGATGCTTATTGTTTACTCATGTTGCATAGGGTTAGCTTGTGGGATTACTAAAACTGTGACTGAGACAATGTGGAAAGGGGGTCAGATGGGAATGGTAAATAAAATAATGGGCAGGCCAGACTCAGACTAAGGCATCAGGCTCTGACTTAATGCCTTTCACAGATACTGCTGTACAATTAAAGTACTTCAACTCTCTTGTCACTATAAAGCCTGATGCAGCTTATCATTTGCTAGTCACAGATAGGATTTTAATATGAGTCTGAAAACGAAGGATTTATTGTGATCTCTGGAAGTTAAACCTCCCTGATAATGTTAAACTGGAAGTAACACCCCAGAACTAGCGTCACTACCTCTGCTCCACCTCATATCACCAGGCATTAAATTCTCCTAAAGAGCTGCCGGCCTGTACCCCTCATATATGTAGCTCACAGTAGGGTATAAGAATCTGATGCTGCTGATGATCTGACAGTAGGTAGTAATGTGAGAGATAGTAAATACAGATGAAGCTATGCCTGCTGGCCCATTGTCCACCTGCTGCACAGTCTGCTTCCTAACAGGCAACCGATGAACTGGTCCTGGTCCTGGTTCATGGCCCAGGAAGTTGAAAGCCATGGTTTGAAGGACAGAGGAAGTATATGATGTTGGGGACATAGTTCAGGTAAAATATCTGGGTAAAATATTGAGGAGGTAACTGCTTGAGTACTAAAGTTCCCAGGTCCTCAAATATGAGCTTCCAGGGAATGGCTGCTATTGGAAAACGTGCAAGGAAATAAAAACCAGCAATTCCAGTGCACAAGAAAAGAAGAAGGTAGAGGCAGAAGCTTGGTTTCAAAGTATGTTTTCTGGGCCATAAGCAAGGCAGAGACAGAAAGTGGGCAAAGTCTTTCTAAAGAAAAAGAAATCTTTCCCTGTTATTTATCCAGGATTAGAATTGATTCTAGAAAACACAAACTGGTCCTCCACCAGAAAAGAAATTTAAAATGACTACTATGAGTATGAGAGAAATGGAAAAATGATAAACTAAAACTAGCCAAAATATACAAGGATTGCTAGATGCAGAAAAAGGAAGACCATCTAGATATATTCCCCCACACAGTGAGAGGCAACAGAATTAAGTTCAGTATTTCCTGAAGCTACACATTTCCCTCAGTCTTGCTACCCAAGGTTCCTCAATAAAAATTAGTCAGTGATGGCAAACTCATCACCTCCCTGTGGAATGTACCCCTGCCCTGGGCCCCATGAGCCTCCTGCTTTCTATTCTGCTAGTGGAGCCTTGATAAAGAGGAGAATGAGGGCAGATGCCCTGTCTTAAAGAAACAGCAGTACCTGGGAGAATGGTCAAGTCACACCAGCTGGTGTAGGCAAGAAAGTTCACAGGGAAGCTTCCAGAAAACATGACCCTACCTTCTCCAATATTTTTTGAGAGTACCTCCAACTTCATGTTTACAAAGCAATAGACAGACATTAAGTGACATTTTAGGGTGGGCAGGAATCCCACTTCTGCTCACACAAAGCAAAGGAACTGGGCAAGTGGTTCCCTTCCTGGAGCATGAGTTCCCTCATCTATCCAATAGGAGGGATGACAAAGACTTTTTGCTAAGACTTAGATCTAAAATGCTTCTCCTTTCCACACAAAATCTCATGTTTTTGAAAGGTGGTTAGTTTACAGGAGCACTATATTCACAGTGGATTCATCTATTGGTGTGTTAAGTGGGGCCTGGTTGGAGATAGGTCACTGCAGGCATAATCTGAAGGGTCTCTTCTTATCCCAGGCTCCCCAACTCTCTCCCTTCCTTCTGGCTGCATGGGCTGCATATGTTTTCCTCTGCTATGCCCCTCTGCCATCCTGTTTCTGTCATGGAGCCCACCAACCACAGACCATGACTGTGAGATAAAATGAGCCTTTCCTCTAAGTTGCAGGTGTTAGGTACTTTATTCCACTGGCAGAAAAGAGCCTATGACTCCTGGTAAGGTGACTGACAGCATTAAAAGGAAGACATGTGGCCAAAGTCATCCCTCAGAAAAGACCAGATACCCATGTTTTCAAAAAGTTAAGAGAGAAAGACAAAAATGCACACAGTCCAACTCCTGTTGGCTAAGGTTCAAAGGCTGGAACTGTGACACACTGCCTAAATCCTTAATTCCTCTGTTTCTCTGCTACCAAGTGCTGCTGGCCAGAGACGAACTTTCGTGTTGTTAAAAGGGCTCTTCTAAGTCACATAACAGGAATGGGTGTTTCAGTGGGAACATGAGTACACAGTGAGCCTGCCCCTTGGACAAACTTTAGCAACCCTTGTGGTCGCTTTGCACTAGGCAAGAAGAAACTTCAGACATTCATCTGTGGCTTTGGACTAAGAAGGGAACAAACAGGGCTACCTCAGGGTGGCTCATGGGAGAACTAGGAGGTTTTGGGCTCAGTGTACTGCTCTACAGGAAGCAGAATGATGACAACTATCCTGACATCTGAGAGCATGTCTAGCTCCTCCTGCTCATTCCCTTCTTCTAGGTTGCAAAACAACCTAAGAACCTTATGTTTGTTAACAAGTCATTTGATTTGGGAATTAAAAAGCTGCTTCTACTCATTCAAATAAGGAGCCCCACTGTCTTTCTTGAATCATTATTAACCTAGAAAACATTGATTGATACTTTCCCAATAAATCTGGTGGAACTCTGTTCTTTTTCTCATGCTGGACAGGGCATCAAAGGCTCAACTTCTGAGCCATGTTACCCCTTTGTGTCATTACAGCAGCACCAGTGCACCCCAGGGGCTCTGCTTCTGTTTTTGTTTAGTAGATCTAAATGCTATTTAGTTGTTCTGATAATCAACAGAGAAGAGCAAATAAGCCATGTATATAAAACAAAGTAAAGAAGGCATTCCATGGGGAGTGAGGGCGGCACAGCTAAGGGCAGGCAAGAACTATGCTTTAATACCCCTAAGACACCTGCCCAAGCGTAGGTTTCTGAAACCCCAGAAAATAGAAGTTGACGAGAAAGTACAGCTTCTCAGAGGATTTAGATGGTACATGCTAAAATCCTCAATAATTTTCTAAATGCTCAAATAAATTTTTAAACATCAGATCCAGAGAAAATTATGAAAGGAGCCCAAGAACAGAAAATGTGTCCATAAATTTAACAGAATAATGAAGGTAGATTGGATTCCCTCTCTCCCAGAAGAACAATATTGCCCTGACAAAGCTAGGACACATTCTTGACCCTAGATTTGGCAATAATTAAATCATAAATATGACTTTTAATACGTCAGAAAAGCAAATATATCATAACTATAAACCTTTATAATAATCTACGGAGTTAGAACTTACGTGCATGTCTGGTAAAATGAACATTGTCTTGCCAACCACATTAATTTCATGAAATGTCTCATGCTCTTACAAAGCATTCAAGAAGTAAGTGAAGAATACAATGTAACTTCATCCCAACTTGATCTAAAGCAGACACGTTAGCTCTAATACACATTTAGCTCACATCGGTTTGACTTCTGCAAGTGTGGGAGATTTTGGAGAAAGCATTTCAATAATCTTGGTGCCTTTTAAAGATGTTGCAAGAAAAACTAAAAGGTGATCTTTTCTCCTTCTTATAAATTGTATTGCAGGACAGAGGGGCATTCACCACTAGTTCTCTGCGTCAGGGGCCTGTTCCCACCTTAAGTGGACCATAAGTTCCCACCTTTAAGTGATCCGTTAGTTCTCACCTTGATGGGGTGTGGATGCCGGAAGCAACACCTCTCCTCTTAGAAATCCCCTTGGCATTTTCAGCCTTTTGCCTGGATGCTTTGGATGCTACAGCGCTCACTGCAAGACAGCTCCTGCTATTGAGGGGCATGTTCAGTACCTCCTAGCTCCAATTCTGCTCTCAAACAAAGCTAATCTTCTTGCTGTAGATTAACTTATGCTGACTCAAATACCTTTAGCTTCAAGGTAAAGAAAAGCACATTCACAAGAGAATAAACACTAAGGAGATCTATAGACTCAACTAATAGTGAGTCTGAAACATGAGCTTGGGAATGAGGTTATTCTAAGGGCTCAGCAACAACTCTGAGGGGTAATTCTTTCCCTCTCCCAAAGCTGATTGTCCTGTGGTTACAGAATGACTTCAATAATCAGTGAAGCTGCTGGCTTTCTTGTTCACTCTTGGTGCAGGTGTAGAAAAAGAATCCCTCCTCAATCTCCACTTATCAAGGTACAAATTAAATTTCCCAAGAGCCCCTACCAAACCTCTTCTTATAACCTATTGGTCAGAACTGTCACCCTATCTCTAAGCCAATAACCGAGGCAAGTGGGATGGACCTTCTTGATTAACTTAACTACAGACAAAACAAGTCATCTCCAAGCTCAGAGTCAATCTGCTATACCTTTGCTATTACTCAATAAGGAGGAAAGAAGGTTGATGTTGGAAGGACAGCCAACTGTCCACTTGCAGGACATTTCTATTTTCCTCGTTGGAAGTTCCAGCCTCTCACCTTTCTCTTCCCCAGGCAGAATCCCTGGACCTTTTCTGGCCTGGCTGCCTTCCCTGGCACTCAATGCTCTGGGCCACTAATCTATGCAAAAGCATAGCTACTCACTCCTTCAATAGTCTCCAGAGATCAAGTATACAAAAAAAAAAAAAATCAGAAATCTGGATGGGACCCAACTTTCCTTTTCTTTACATGCACCAGTTGGTCCACTTGTCTGTCTTGCATCCTCTTAGCACCAGTCCCCTCCCCATTGTCAGTCCCCAAGGTGGGGGAAGGCACTCCTTGCCCTCTAGCTCTAGCTATGGACTCACAGTCCTGCCTTGGCCACTCAACATATTCCTTTCTCCTGGCCACAGCAAGTGGCTCAGAGATGGACAAGTGACCCAGGCCAGATCCAAAGTGCCAATCATGAGATGGTTAACAAGAACTACTAGGGAAGAGGAGCTCTCTTATGAAGAGATACAGACCTGGAGCCACCAGGGCTGCCACAAACAGACTTCCCAGGAAAGAAACAAACAGAGAGAAGCCATGACTAAATGGGGAAAGAGACAGATGTCTAAAGACTGCAAATATTTAGATCCAGCTGTTCTTAAAGCTGTCTTCAGCACATCAGGTATATCAGTCAATAAATATTTATTTTGTTTCTTCAGCCAGTTGAGTTTGGTCTTCGTAATGGTTTTGGTGTGGTTTGTTGCCACCAAAACTCATTGCTATTTAGTTAAGTCTTACTCCCCAATATAGTAATGTTGAGAGGTGCTGGAAAATTTAAGAGGTACTTAGGTCATTAAGCATGATTGATGCTCTTCTCACAGAAATGAATTCTCACTCTTGTGGTAGTATAGGCTTAGTTACCACAAGAGTGGATTGTCACGAAGTGGAATTTTGTATCTTCAGCTAGATCTCTTGACGCAAGTCTCACCACATGCTCTTCTCTATACAGACCAGTTTCCTCTTATGTTTACCCAGCATGCGCAAAGCAGCATGCTAGGACTCTGCTCTTGCACCTCCAAAACTGTGACCTAAATAAACCTCTTTTCTTTATAAATTCCAACCTTGAGACTTCTGTCATAGCAACAGAAAATGAACTAAAAAATGTTTTTTCTTTCCCCCACTGAAAGGAACTTGTTAACTTTACTAGGCAGTTATTCCTATTCCACCTTCCTCTTTGCTGCTTAAATTTGATGTTAGCGAAAAGCATAAAATATTCATGCTTCTCCATTAGAATTTCTGTTACTGGATTTCATTATTTTGTTGGAGTAGTTCAATAAAACATTTGCAATATTTCACAGTAGCAAGATCTGTCATTGTTGGCCAGGAATGCTGCATAGCATGTATTTATACACACATTTGCTGTAACTTTTGCAAATGGTTAACTTTTCATTTTTCTTAGGGAAAAAATAAGCATATCACTACCTCATTTCCTCACCTGTGAAGACTTGGATATATAATAAAGTTGAGTATTTCTGAACATTAGAGAATTAAAAATAAATCCAAACATGTCTCTTTAAAAAACAAAAAAGAAAGAAGAAAAGAGAGAAAAGAAAAAGATCTTGTCCCAGAGGGCCCACTTTCCTCAAATGCATTCCAAAGCAATGGAACTAACACACACACTAGGCCACATGCCATCAACTGCTGCACAGAGGCCATCTGAAGAACATCCACCTCTTCCGGCCACCCCCACTCCCAGCTGTCAGGGATCCCCACTTGGAGTCCTCGTGTTCCTGAAATGATATGTGCGCGGCAGATGTCACAGGGCTCATGTACGGCTTGAGGGCAGCCTTGACCCTAGAGTGCTTTGCGGCTCAGCTGTTACAGCCAATTGGGCCACAGGCCCAGCTCAGGACTCAGTCTCCCTCACACAGAAGAGCTCCCGAGGCTCCCATGCTGCATCTGTGGCAATGAAATCCCAGTGCAATCACAGCCTTTGCTGGTGCTCATTTTTT
>NW_004524788.1:2246239-2252037 GCF_000260255.1 Octodon degus
TTTTCTTGTTTGTGCTGTCAGATGCCAGCTTGGCTGAATGTTCACCAGCCAGAGGATCTACATGTAGCCTCTCCAGCATGGAGGTCTTGGGGTATTCAGTATCTTAAAAAGTGACTGAATTCTCCAGGCATAAATTTCCCAAAAGTATTAACCAGAAGCTACATGTCCTTTTTTGCTTCAGCCTCAAAAATTAAGGAATCGCTATTGCTATACTGATTATAAGCCAGTCCCTAAGATTCAGTGGTTCAAATTTGGCCCAGAGTCTAAGGGAGGAATCTGGCAGAAACTCCTGGCCTTTTGAGACCTAACTGGGAAGGTATTGAGTGTATGGATTCTCTCTTGCAGTATGGTAAATGTTCTCTAGGTTTAACAGCTTAAACCACAAATTTTTATGATGTGACAATATGTCTGGGTCAAGAGTTCTGGAGTGACCTAGCAGGCTGCTGCTGATTAGGGATTTCTTTTTAAATTGTAGCCAGGGCATCCACAGGGCTGCCCCCTGCACCTGAAGGTTTGGCAGTTGTTGGAAGACCTGCTTCCAAGGTCGCTCATTCACGTGGCTGTGGACAGAAAGGCTAACTTTCTCACCTCCTAGGTATCTCCATAATGTTGCCTGTGTGTTTGCAGTCAGCTTCTCCCAGCATAAAGACAAGTGGGAGCAGGGTGTGATGAATACAATGGAAATGCTACACAAATAGCCATTATACTATATCATTTAAGAAGTAATGACAAAAGAACAAAAACTGTACATTTTGAGGTGCAGCTTTTGAAGTACATTTATCCATAGTCGGTTGGCTGCACAGGTGTGGAACTGTGGGAAGAGGTGACTTTAGTTTATGAAGCCCAGGAAGCCCAAAAAGGAGCAGTGAGGCACAAACAGAAGAGGAAGCACAGGTGGGGTCAGTTTTAGACAGCTGGAGCTCTGGCCTCTGAGAGCCCTTCAGATTCCATCTAGAGCATCCCTCTGCCCAGGAAAATTCAAATATGGGGCTGTTGGGACATCTACCCACCTACTCTCATCACGAGTTAGTTCACTTGTTCCTGGAAGTGGTGACACCCCCAGAGAAAGCCCTTCGGTGACGTGAGCTAGTTAAAAGTCTTATTGCTTGAGCTGCTATACATCAAGCTTGCCTTCACTTATAGCCGAAGCTATTCCCTTCAGCCCATCTATTTCTTTGTTTCTACTACCCTCCATGAGACCTACTATTATTCCCATAAGGTAGTTAAAAAAAACTGATATTCAGAGAAATAAATGGACACATCCATGGTCACACAGCTAATGGAGATGCAAGGACATTCCAACCTTCTGACTGCAGCCCCTCCAATACCATCTTCTACAGCCCTAGCAGAGCATAGCCCCTGCCTCTCCTCAGCAAATCTGGTTTGTTTGTTTGTTTGTTTGTTTTAATGTATTTTAGCACAGGGTCTACAGGGTCTCACAAATTAGGCTACAGATTGGACTCAATGATCCTCCTTTTTCCAGCCTCCCAAGTGCTGGGATTATAGTCACACACCACCACACCTAATTTCAGTGGCAGTCTCGGCACACCCCAGGTGCAGGGCTGGCACAACCTGCCAGGGATCGAGCCCTGGTCTCTGTGCCTGCCTAAGCAGGCACTTTAGTCTGCTGAGCTGTCTGGCTGGCCCACCTCAGCAAATCTGCACCATGTGTTGTCACCTCAAACAGCTATTTTCAGTTCACAAGACCACAAAGTCCCTGGCATAGTACCATGTGAGTGATAATGCCATGACAGTATCGGTGGTCACCTTCGCTGTCACTGCTCCAGGGCAGAGGTCCTCAGGGCACTCTTTCTTCACATCCAGGCCTTGGCTGTACTGATCTCTTCCTCCTCAGGACATTCTTGTCTAACAAGTACCCTAGAACTTCTTATTATGTCACCACAGACACACATTCTGGAAATCTTTAAAATAGTGGTTGTGAAAATTATGTAATAACACGAGGACATTGTATGTTAAATGGAAAATCAGGATACAAATTGCATGCACAGAGATATGAAATGACACAGATGTGCACATAAAAATTAAAGCAAAAACACTAGAATGCTTGTGATTGCGGTGGAGTGGTTAAGATTGTGGAAAACACTTTTCTTCTTATTTTGTTTTCCACATTTTCCATTATGTACGTATAATTAAAAAATAGGTTAAAATGTTTTTAAAGCTGTATTGTTTATCTGGCCCTGCTGTTGAGATACAGCCTAGCAGAATATGCTATTTACAGGAATGACCTATGAGCCTCAATTGCTTGGGTTCAAGTCCAAGTCCAAACATTCAATAGGTGTATGATCCTCACCAAGTTCTGTGTCTCAACTTACTTATCTGTAAAATGGGTCTGAGAAGAGTTTCACAGTGTAACTTTGAGAATTAAATAAGTTGATATTTGAAAGACACTTAGGATGCTTAACTAAGAGATTGTTAAATATGTCTTCTCCCCGAGCAGGGGAGACACCTTCAAAGGAATTTCTGTTTTGTTTAGTTTTGTTTTTCTTTCAGAAGGATACTAGATTAAATTGCAAATAAATGGTGTGCATTCAACAGAGAGATCCACTTGACCTCAAAACCAAGCAGAATAGAGTAAACTTAGCAACTCAGCACTTTACGATGTCTCATAGATAATCTTTGATGCTGAATATCTTAAGAAGCAACTGCATACAAGACTCTGGCCAGAATCAAGCAAAGGAAAGATGAGCAAAACTTCCCTTTCCATTGAGCGGGCCCCCAGTAGTCTTCCGCTGTCACCCCCTAGCAATCAGGAGGTAACACTGTGACTCCTCACCTGAGTCCTCGCACATGACGCCCAACTGTTGCTAGTGACCTTCAGTTGGGTTCACTTTGTCAAACATGACAGAAGAGAATACAGAGCTACTTCTTTCCTCTCACTACAGAACCCAAACATGGTATTTTGTTGTTGTTGCTTTATTATGTTATGTATTTGGTACAGGGTCCCACTACGCAGCTGGGACTCATAGTAATCCTCCTGTTTTCAGCCTCCCCAGCACTGGGATTACAGGTATGTGCCACCATGCCTGGACTTGGTGGATGGCTCAGCCCACCTGGGGGTGGGACTGACATGGTATGTGGTACCAGAGATCAAACCCTGACCCCTGCGCTTGCCTAAGCAGGTGCTTAGTCCACTGAGCTCTCCAAGCATGTTTTCTAAGATCTAGTACTTTCCTGTTGTCATAAAAATCCATTTTGTGAAATTGGTTTCTTGAGAGGGGCACTTTTTTTGATGCAAAGGAAAGGAATGTGATTTGCTTTATTTTTTAAATTAATTTTATTGAGGAAAAAAATAGCAAAGAGACAGTTTCAAAACCAGTTAGTAGGATAGTTATAATAATTAATACATTGCATATTTTTGTCTTCATAGTAGTTATTTATAGTATAAGATGCAGGCATGATATCCTGTCCAAACACTGTGAGTACAAGTCTTTTTTTCTCATTGAATTAAGAGAAAGTAGCTGTATATCTATCCTAACTATTTTGTATATACAGAAACAAAATGGTCCTTTATATCCACTTTTTTTGCTTAGTTTTGTCAGAGATGGATATTCCATTGCCATTTAGACATTGTAGGTACATGGATTCAGCAAAATAATCCAATATAGTCCAATAGTTCATAATAGTAGTAGGTTATTTGTAAGACTAGCAATGTCAGAAGTTGTTGACTTGAACCTTTTACAGCTCAGCATACTAATATGGCTTTACTTTTTATACCTCATTTTTATACTTTTCTGCTGGTTGGTTAAGACCAAGATAAAGCAAGACACCATTGAGTTACAGCATATTACAGTACAGGTTCTCTTATGTCCTTAGTCCTCACTGACCTTGAAGGGCTAGGACCAAACTGTTGGCTATCCTTGTGGCCCTTCTTTTTCTCTAATTTTTGGTCTGCAAACTTAAGTTGCTAACTCTCCAGAAGAGAAGCTTAATGATAACAAGAAATGTAACTTTTATATCTGATAAGATCAGTAAAATTCCCTCAGGATTTACCCTGAAACCCTGTATCACAGTTTGTACATCCTTTGTCAGTGTCAGCCATGTGGATTAGTCACAGCCATTGCTTGACCATTTTGCTTTCTGTGAAAGCCTGAGAGAATGTTTTCTCTCTAGGTTACTCTCCTTAGGCACATTATACATCATCCACTTTCCTCTGTGGCCCCATAATCTCCTTGATCAGAAAATTTGGTACACCATTGAGTTATAGCATATTACAGTACAGGTTCTCTTATGTCCTTAGTCCTCACTGACCTTGAAGGGCTAGGACCAAACTGTTGGCTATCCTTGTAGTCCTTCTTTTTCTCTAATTTTTGGTCTGCAAACTTAAGTTGCTAACTCTCCAGAAGAGAAGCTTAATGATATTATTACCCTGTAACATAAGCAGTTGAGCTTAACCTCACTGTCTTTCTGAATATCAAACATCTTAGATAAAACATGGAAAAAGTATTTTCCATCAAGTATTGATATGTTAAACTTTAGATTCCAACAGAATGTGAAGAAAAATATTAAAAATAAAAATATATTTTTAAAAATAGGAGGGGCTGGGGAAATGGCTCAGTAGAATAAGCGCTTCTCTGGCAAGCTCAAGGACCTGAGTTCAATCCCTGATTCTGAAAAAAAAAAAAGGAATAAACAATTACATATTTTTACACAGAAATTTAGAAATCTAACCATATACAGCATTGTAGCAGGACAGTCTTCTGACATTTTTTTCTTGTCTCTTGTTTTCATTTATTACCCTTTTTTAAACAAACATTTACTTGAGATATAGTATAGTAGTAATTGATATGACATTAGAAGCAGTATGTATTTAGAAGACCAGAATGACATTCCAAACATGACCCTAATATTACCCATTATTATTATCAGTGCAATTGCTTAGTTCACCGGTATCAGCATATATAGTTAGTCAGGGTGAGAATCCTACCAGTTAACTACTAGCTTCAAAAATCTGCTGAAGATTCTCAGGATCCTTTCCTTACCCATCTTGTGCATGTAAATGTATGGTTTTGCTAAGAGGTACACTTTTAATTGTCTGTGACACTTGTACACACACATTACTACTGTTTAAAGACTGGGCATTTCACAAAAAGATGCGTTAGAAGATATCTGAAGTGGATAGGAATTCAATTTAACTCCTGATATTTCATTGCTATATTTTTTATTCATTTTAATGAGAAAAAAGATAAAATAGCAATGAAACAGTTTCAAAACAGGCTAGTAGGACAGTTACAATAATTAATACATTGCATATTGTTGTCTTCATGTTAGTTATTCAGAGGACAAGGTGCAGACATGATATCTTGCCTAAAAATATTAGGACAAACCTTTCTTATCAATTATCTAAGAGAAAGTAGCTGTGTATCTATCTATTATATATAATAGAGTGCCTGGACCAGAGTGGATGGATAACAAATACATGATGAGGACTGGGTGTCACTTTTTATCCTTGCCTTGACTTTAGCCATGATGCTATCACAAGATTATTCTTTCTCAACTTGGCATTAGAAAACTACCCACAAAACAATGCTACATTATAAACAATCTTCCTTGATTCTGTATTTTATATATTACTACTCTATGGAGAAAGAGGGAGACAAAGACAGAAAGAAGGAGGAGAAGAAGGTAAAAATCAGACAAGGAAGAGGAAAGGAAAATATGAATAGTCTAGCTTGGGATTAGGCAAAGGACCAAAAGGCTTTGGTGTGTAGGCGTCGACAGTCATAAATTCACTGTGCAAGCTCCTCAGTGCTGCTAAAGACAAATATTCCCAAATGAAT
>NW_004524788.1:2252215-2258770 GCF_000260255.1 Octodon degus
TGGCATGTGGTGCTGGGGGATTGAACCGCGGTCCCTGATGCTTTGCTAAGCTTGTTCTAAGTAGGTGCTTTAGACCACTGAGCCATCTCTCCAGCCCTAGATTGGTTTAGTTTTCAATAAAACTTTACTTACAAAACAATTGGCGGTTAGATTTAGCCTCCTTCTCATCTAATGCAAGAATAATGACATTGCTTATTCCTTGCACACAGCAGAAATGGTTCATTGATCATGGTGTCAATTAACTGCCTGGCCACAAAATCCTGTTCTAAAATATTACTAAGTAGTAAAGCACCCAGAAATTTGTGTAATCTTTCCAAGCTTCAGTTTTCTCACCTTTAAAATAGAAATGTGGGCCTTGGGGACTACTGTATGAATCCAGTACGACACTTAGTACAGTGAGTTCCACAGTGAATATGCTGTAAATGTTAGCCACCTTCATCACCACCTTCACTGTCACCACCACTTACCTCAGGTGATTGACAGGCTCTTGAATACTAGATGCAAAGATGGCCATGAAAGCAGTGACCCTCACTGTGCAGAGGGAAGGCACGTTTGACTGTAGTCTCAGGTACATGACAATGTACCACCCACTCACTCTGTGTGGCTGAAGTTCCGGGGAAAGCTGGATCTCTTGGTGTGCTCATGAGTTAGGGAAACTGAGTCACTGGAAAACTAAGGAGAATCATTAAAGGTGACAACTTACTTAGTGATGGAGCCTTATCCAACACCAGATTTCTACCCTCTTTGTCCACTTCTCTGTCTCCTCTCAGCATCTTTGGGCTCCAGAGACCTTACTGGGCCCTGTGTTCTCAGGGGGTTCTGAATGTCTCCAGGAAATAGACTTTACTCCTGAAGTTTCTTTCACATCTTCCCCTCTTCCATTCCCCTTACACTTCCGGTATTGATTTATGGTCCTCAGTGTCTTCTGCCTCATCTATACAACAGATCCTTAGACTTAACTTTCTTCCTGTTTAGTATCCATTGTCCAGCCTCATCCTGAATAGTGTTTATAAACCATGTATCTGTTTGTCTGGCTAGAGTCCTGCATTTTTAACATTGCACACTATGCTCCTGTCAATCCACCAGTCCAAGCTCAAGTCTTGCCCATCTTTTGTCCTTCTACAGCCCTCTGACTCCACTCTAGGGGCATGTTCTCGGGTGAGCTGCACAGGCTCCTCACAGCAAGACTCAGCAGCACTATCCATTTCACAGATCTATGCAGGCTTTGGCAGGACAGTCAGTGTTACACTGCCACACACATGCACACACACCCAGCATGCATCACCTCTACATTGTGTTCTAAGACATCTTCAAGACCAGCTCCATCAGGTACATCCACTGCCCACAGCTGTCCCCCATCACCTGGGCTTTCATACCAAAAGATCTCTGAGCACCCGCTGTGACTCCAGCTTACTGTTTCTCTCCAATCTCTCAGTCCATGGAGCCATGGCTTTCACTGTCTATTCTTAGCAAAATGCTCTGTCCCCACTCTCTACTCCAAGGTTGCCCTTTGCCTTCTTAACCAAATCCCAAGTTTCTCCTGATGACTCTGCTCCCACTGCTGCCTGCTTAGGGCAGTTCTTTACTTTCCCAAACTCCTTGTTTCACCAATCAAAGAGGAAGGAGGCATCTTCCTTGACAATCTCAAGTTTTTCTATCACTCTGATTTCCTAAAAGTCTCGTGGACTCTGATACCACTTGACTATATCCTCAGCCGCTCTTCTAATTCAACTGATCTTGGCAGCCTAACAGTGGTATTGGAATGATGATCAAAACCTGCTTGTATTTTTTTAAAGCATGTTCTGTTCATCTGTTCATTTAAGCCTCACAAAACCCCAAGAGGAAAAAATGACAATTGTTCTCATTGAACAAGTGAAGAAACTAAACCACAAAGACTATCTTTCACCACAGATCACTTGGGTAAGATTCAAATTCAAGAAATGTGGAAGAGACCCCAGTAACTTTGGATATTGCCGCACTAACCTCAATATCCAAAATGAGGAAGCAACCTAAGTGTCCATCGGATGAATAAGTAAAGAAATTGTTGTAGCCCACATACAGTATTCAGCCTTAAGAGAAAGAAATCCTTTCATCTGCAAAAACATGGATGGACCTGGAGGACATTATGTCAAAGCTAAATAAGCCAGAAACAGAAAAACAAATGTTCTATGATCTCATTTGTATGTGGAATCTTAAAAAGTCAAATTCATAGAAGCAGAGAGTAGAATGGTGGTTACAAGTCTGGAGGGTAGAAGGGGGTGAGATGTTGGTCAGAGAGCAATAAGTTTAAGAGTTCTATTGTACCACATGGTGATTATAGTTAATCACCATGTACTACAATCTCGAAAATCACTAAGGGTAGATTTTAAGTGTTCCCATCACAAAAAATAAGCATGTGAGACAATATGTATGTTAATTAGCTCAATTTTCTCATTCCATAATGTATACATATTTCAAAACATCATGTTATACATAATGAACATATATAATTTTTGTCAATTTAAGAAATTAATTTTTAAAAAGAGTCGAACTCAGGGAATTGGCATGAGAGTCCAGCCACATAACCACTCTGCCCTCTCAGCCTTAGGGATGGCTGTCCACCCACCCAAGTCCTTCATGATTTTAGAGACTGCCTCACCATTACTTTTTCCAAAAGCTACTCCTGTCATAACACTTGATTTGCTTCTGTGAAGATAGTGTTCTCCACACTCTTTCCTCTTAGTTCCTCAATATCTTTATCTCCAGTTTCCTCATTGCTATGGGTTAGGCCTAAAATGTTCATGTAAATAGAAGGGGGTTGGATTATGACACCACTGTGCTCATCAGTGGATCCACTCAGGAGGAGGGCCTGGTTGGAGATAGAGCACTGTAAGCAGGACCTGCAAGGCTGTATTCTTATCCCCAGCGTCTCCTTTCTTCCCCTGCTTCCTGGCTACTATGGGTGGAGTGTATTTTTCCCTGACATGTTGTTTCTGCTTTGTAGCCAGCTGGCCATAGACTAAAACAACGGGTCAAAGTAAACTTCTCCTCCATTCATTTGAGGGTGTTAGGTATTCTGTCTCAGTGAAAGTGACTACATCAGATACTGCTACTAGAAGAGTGGTTGCCATGACTATACCTGATTATATCACTCAGAAGCCTTTAGAAGTGATTAGCAGGAAGAGTTTGGAATGGTTTAGAGATGCTAACTAGGGAAGCCTAGAATGCTCTAACCCAAACTGGATGGAAGATTCTGGTCAAAACTCAGAAGACTAGAATGCTGACAGAAAATGCATACAGTAAAGGCCAGGCTCAAGAAGTTCCAATTGGGAACAATGACTCTTTGTCAGTGGGACTAGAGGCCATGTGTTATGAGCTGGCAAAAAAGTCCACAATTTTTCCCATGTTCTGAGACTTTGTAGGAGACTGAGGTTAAGGACAATCAACTAATAAGTATGGTAAAAGATATTTCAAAGCATCCCAATGTTGAGGGGGTGACATGAGTATTCCTGGATGACTTTAGCCAGATCAACAGTGAAAATTCTAGAGCTAAATGGTTTGAAAAATTTAGAACTTTGCCAGAAAGACAGCTAACAGGATTTGCATTTGGGGGGTGGGTACTAGGGGTCAACCTCAGAATCCTGCACTTGCCAGGCAAGCACTTATTCCACTGAGCTATCTCCCCAGCCCAGGATTTGCATTTTTAAGGAGCTGAGTACCTTTATATAAGGATAATAGGAAAGATGCTTTTCAGGCATCTCAGGAATTAGCAAGAACACTTCCTTTACAGGATTAACGATGCAAAACTGTAAATCTTCCATGTGGGAAGACAGCCCCCTGGACACCCTGCTCAAGAAAGGCTGTGTAGGGAATTGGATCCCCAAGATTCATTTCACAGTGCTCAGCCATTCAGACAACTCAGAAGCCATTCAAGCCATAATCCAAGGGTGTCTGGCTACTGCTCAACCTGGCAGCACACCTTAAAGTCATCCACATGGTGCTGGTTTTATGTAAATGAAGAATTCAAGAATTATGGGATCATGGAGACTTCTACCAAGATTTTAGAAGAAGGTCTGGGAGACCAGGCAGTGTGCTCCTGAAAGGGCAGTGCATAAAGCTATTAAAATAAAGCCAAAAGTGCTATGGAAACCCCAGGAAGCTGGGGATAGCCAAGTCTGTAGAATACCTGCTAAGGAAAATTGCAGGCAATGAGCAGAGGCACCACAGAGAGAGGCCATGAGCACTGCCACTGGCAATATCATAGGGGCAGAGCCACCTAAGCCTTTTGGAGGGCGCATCTCACCACAGTCTTCCCTAGGAGCTGGACACACAAGAGACAGGATTTAATGCTTGTGGGTTTTAATCTTATTTTTGTCTGATTTCTTTCTATCTTTTCATTTCTTCCTTTTGGAATGGAAATGTCAGCCTTGTGCCATCATATGTTGAATGTATTTCTTTTTTATTTTCACGGAGTCTCACAGCCAAGAATTTGCCTTGAGTCTCCAAGGGGATTTTAGACCTGGACTTTTCAGCAATGCTGAAACTGTTAAGACTTCAGCAACCCTTAGAAGTATACTAAATACATTCTGTGTGATGAAATGGACCGGAGTCTTTCGGGGGCCAGAGGAAAACATTATGGTACTCTAGAATTCTCATGTATGTGGAAGATGATTGCATCATAGAATTGTTATGCTTATCATTGGATTCACTCATTGATGAGTTCAGTAGCTGAATGTTCTGTTAGAGGTGACAACTGTTTAGAGGTGGACCAATGGAGACATGCCTGGAAGAGTAAACTCATTCCACTGGGTTCTCCCTTTTCTCTGCTTCCTGGCTGCCATGGGTTGAGTGCCTTTGCTTCCACTATGCCCCTCTGCCACAATGTTTCTGCTTAGACTCGGCTGACCATGAACTAAAACTGTAAGCCAAAATAGACATTTCCTTCTTTAATTGGTATACATTGTGTATCCCTGAGGGAAGAACGTGACTAAGACTTGGTCTTCATCTCACATCTTTGGTTGGATGCTTAGACTTTGTCATTGGCAATAGCTACAAGTTATGGGCTGAACATTTGTGCCTCCTAAAATCCATTTGTTGAAATCTTCACCTCCCCTCAATATAATAGTATGTAGAAGGGAGGCCTTTTGGAAGGTAGGCATGAGAGTGGGGGCCCCATGATAAGAATAGTGCCAATTTATTTTTAAAAGATTCTACAAAGCTCTTTCTCCCTCACCCCACCTGTTACAGCTGTGTCTAGGTGACCCCACAAAACCTTATGGGATCACAAGAAGGACTTTTCAGAGGTGGCTGAATCTAGGGTGTGTGATGCTGGGAGGAAGGGTGTGTGATTACTAAATTAATCTACTGATTGGTTTGGCATTGTTCTGGGTAGGATTAAGGTTGACCTTCATTAACTGAACAAATACTGCCTGGTCCCATTTTTCCCATTTTCTCAAATTCACACTGTCATTCTTCCAAACCCACCACTTTCCTGAAATTGCTCCTTCCAAGGCTGCCAATCACCCTGACAATGCTCAACCCAGTATTCAATGGTCACTCTACTTCCTTGACCTATTGGCAGCATTTGAAAAAGATGACCACTCTCCCCTCTTGAAATATAACAGGATGCAAAAAATCAAATATATATTACTGAATCACTACATTATGTACAGATGGGCAATCAATACTTATTCTTCCAGGAGTTGTCACAATTATTTCTATCATCTTATAAATATTCCATATGCATCCCTCATGTCACACTCTCATGTTCATCTAGAAACTATTTGCCAGACCTATGTAGCATGTCACAGTTGGATAACTATAATGGCAGCATGATATAAATTTTTATATCCTCAAGGTTGTGCTGTATACTGAAACAAACTGAGAATCTTATATAAATAATTTTTATTGCTTTGTAAGGATAAAACTGTTATCATGTGCACTTTGTCTTGATTTGTTCTACTGTCTTCATTCTCCCTATAGGACACCATGCTCTCCAAATATTTCTATCTACTTCTATTGCTCCTCTTCAGTCCTTTTCAGTGGCTTTTCCCCTTTCCTGAATTTGTAACATGGGTCCAAGAGTTCTATACATGTTGCTCCCCTTCTGTGTCTATTCTCACTCCTTGCTGAACTCAGAGTCTTGGTTTAAGTGCACTACCATTGCCATTCAAATATTGTAGGTATGTGAAATCACAAAAGTAATCCAATATAGACCAGTATTCCCTAATAGTAGTAGGTCATCCGCAGAACTGGCAATGTCAGAAGTTGTTGGCTTGAGCCTTTTACAGCTCAGCATATTAATATGGCTTTACTTTTTATATCTCGTGTTTATACTTTTCTGCTGGATGGTTAAGACCAACATAAAGCAAGACCTATATAACAAAAAATGTAACGTTTTCATCTGACAAGGTCAGTCAAATCCCTTCAGGATTTACCCTGAAGCTCTGTACAGTAGTTTGTAGATCTTTTGTCAGTGTCAGCGATCTGGATGAGTCACAGCCATTGCTTGACCAATGGAATACCCATCTCTGACAAGACTAAACAAAAAAGGGGGATATAAATGAAGGACCATTT
>NW_004524788.1:2258878-2268638 GCF_000260255.1 Octodon degus
TTTGTATTGATATTGTTTAGACATTATATGTCCACATCTTGTACTATGACTAACTACCACAAAGATGGCAATATACAATATACTAATTATTGTAACTGTCCTATTAACCTTTTTTGAAACTGTCTAATTGCTATTTCTTTCTCAATGAAATTAATTTTTAAAAAAAGTACAAATACCACCTATCAGCCCATGTTTCCTTGTATAGATGCCCAGTTCAGGTAATCAGGACACATAACCAACCACCAACTTGACATTTCCACCTGCTGTCTATTAGGCATCAAAACTGCTGGCTTTTCCCAGGCTTCTCTCCAGCCTCATTTCCTTGGTCTTTGTCCTTTGAAAAGATACCAGTTCTGTTCTTCCATAACTGAACCCAAAGCCTTTCCTAAAGTCTTCCTTAGTTCTGCCTTTCTCCTACAGACCACATCTGATGCTTCAGTGCTATGGTTTAGATGTAGTTTTTTCCTCCTATACTCGTGTTGAAATTTTATTCCCCAAGTAAAAGTGTTGGGAGGTGGTCTTGGGGAGGTGAGGTAACTAGGTCATGGAGACACCAACTTTGTGAGTGTGTTAATGTCTTCCTCAAGAGACTAGGTTAACTCTCATGGAAATTGATAACTTATAATGAAGATGGACTGTTTTAAAGCAAACCTGTGGGTCAGCCAAATAGCTCATCAGTCTAAAGCACCTGCTTAGGCAAGCTTAGGCAAGTGCAGGGTCCACGGCTTTATCCCTGGCACCATACGTCACTCCATAAATGAAGGACCATTATATATATGTATATACAAAAGAGGATAGATATACAGCTACTGTATCTTATTTCAATGAGAAGAAAGATTTGTATTAATATTGTTTAGACATGATATCATGTCCACATCTTGTACTATGACTAACTACCACAAAGACAGCAGTATGCAATGTACTAATTATTGTAACTGTCCTATTAACCTTTTAATTGCTAGGGTGGATTAAGCTGGCCACTAAATAAATAAACAAACCAATAAATAAATAAATAAATAAATAAATAAATAAATAAATAGCAAGCCTGGAAATCTCTACAATCTACTTTTGCCTGTGCTCCTTCACCCATGCCTACTTCCCTTCATGCTCCTCCTGCATCATTTATATGTCTTCACCAAACCCCAGCATTTTCCCACCCTCCAGAATTGTGAGTTGAAATAAATCCCTTTTCTTCATAAATTACTATAACAACAGAAAATGGACTAAGACATTCAGCGAAGCCCATGTCGTTGTCTACTGTAGGTAAGGTGTCTCATTTCTCACCTGCATTAATTAGTACAACAGCTTTTCCCCCCAGATCTCCTTTATCACTCTTACCCCTTATCTTAGTTTCCTAGAGCTGCTGTAACAAATTACCTGACACTTGATGGCTTATAGCAATAGAAATGTATTATCTCTCAGTTTTAGATGTCAAAAGTTGGAAATTAGTATGTCAGCAGACCCATGCACTCTTTAAACTCTCACAGAGAATCCTTTCCTTACTTTTTCCATCTTCAGAGGACATTAATCTTCTCTTGGCCTGTGACTGCAGTGCTATACACTCTTCTTGTTTTTACATGACTTATCTCTCTCTTCCTCCATGAAAAGACATATTTCTATGTCTTTGTCTTCACTCACATAGGAACATTGGTTGTTGGACTTGGGGCTCACCCAAATAATCCAAAATGACCTCATGAACTTAATTACATCTGTGAAGACCTTTGCTCCAAATAGTAGGACAATCTCAGGTTCTAAGGACACATGTACATGTTCATACCTGGCATAAGACCACTAATTCCATCTAGAACCTATTTTCATTCTGTGGCCAGAAAGGACCTCTAAAACTACTCATCAAAATATGTCATGCCTTGGAATATCTCATCAAAGTAAAATCAGAGGTCTTCACTATGGCTTAGAAGACCAAAGGATATGGCCTCCCACTCCATCTGTGATCATATTTCTTGACCCTCACCCCTTTCTCACTCTGCTCTGTCCCTTCTTTACTGTGTTCCATCCTCAATACACCCTCCAATATGACAAACATGGTCCATTCTGTGACTTTTGCTCTTGCCATTGGCTGCTCCTCCATAAGACTAGCATTCTTCCTCAGCATGGTCCCATGGTTCACCTCTCACTTCCTCTCCTGTCTCTTCTGCATCTTCACCCACCATACAGGTCTTCCTTCTACCCCTGCTGTTATCTAGCCCCCTAGCTTTTTTGCTATTTTTCATCATTCTACTTATATCCTTTTCCATCATCGACTGCAGCTAGTTTATTCATTAGATGCCTCCCTTCCTAGGTGATAGGAGCTTTGTCATAATTCCGTCACCTAGAACAGAGCTTGGTGAATAACGGATGTTTTACAATTAAAATAGATAAAACTTCCAGTCATGTCTGGGCAGAGTTTACCTCCCACTTCAGAAAAGCTACCTCCCTTCTCAGCCTCTCCTTCCCTCTCTCCTCTGTTCCCCTTTTTCTTCTTTCTCTTTCTCCTCTTCTTCCCCTTCCTCCTCTTCTTCCTCTTCACCTTCTTCCTCCTCTTCTTTTTTTCTCCTTCGCCTTTTCCTTTTTCTTCTTTCTCTTCCTCTTCCTCTTCTTTTCAGTGGTATGAGTGAAACCTAGGTCCTTATGTGTGCAAGGCAAGAGTTCTACCTGTGAACTGTGCCTTCCACCCTACTTCATTTATGTCACTGATAAAAGGCAACTGCTGACTGAGTTCCGCAGAGTCTGGGCACACATACGCATGTTCCTGACAGAACATTCACAGCACCATCTCATCGTGGCCTGTGACCCTTCTGGCTGCAAGACTAGCAACTCTTCTGTGAGGAATTCCAGGGTAAGACTTCCAAGCACTTCCTGAGGTCTTTGAGCATTTGTTGCAAAGAAGTGCTTCTATTAGTGGATATTTCCACACCAGAGAAGACCAACAAAGGATGATGTCTTGTCTGGGTGGGTGTCTTCATGCGGGTTATTTTAGTTCCAAGTAACTGAAAACCCAACTCACATTTTCTCTGGAAGGGAAGCTAGAGATTTTGGATGTAGAAAAGGGCCCAGGGAAGAGCTGGTTCAGCAGCTGAGTGATAGCCCTCAGCAGCTCTTTGCTCCCACCTCTTTGTGAACCTTCTCAGTCTGTTTCCATCTATGGCTCTTCTCAGTTACAAGAAAACAACAAAATTTGCCTTCCTTATTCTTCCCCCCCCCCCCGCCCCGGGGATTGAACTCAGGGCCTTGTGCTTGCCAGGGAAGTGCTTATTCCACTGAGCCATCTCCTCAGCCCCTCGCCTTCCTCATTCTTATCTCAAGGGAGAAAGAGTTCCTCTTCTTCTGTAACCTTCAAAAAACACCTGGGTTTCCACTTTATGGCATGCTCACACCACATTCCTACTCCTAAACTAACTTACTGGAACTAGAATTAGGCTGGCTGCATTCAACCAGTCCACTCTGGGTATGAGGGTAGGGCTGGGGTCACCCAAACCACAATGTTGGGAGGCTCAGGATCCCTTAGGAGGGAGGAAAGCAAAAGGAGGCTAGAGGCATGACCAATAATTCTTAGCACATTGGGTCTTTTGAAGCCTCCAACCCTCCCAGGTAACTGCTGCCGCTGTCTCCACAAAGGATTAACTCTGTGTGCCCGCAGTCAAGTCACGGCTTTTCTAAGATATGAGCGAACCTAACCAAGACTTTGGAATGTCTCTTTTAGAAATTAGTGGTGAACAGGCCAAGCATGCAATTAAGTATTGAATTTTCTATAAACACACAAATACACATACACACAGAACAGCTCATGGCATTAGGTCCTTCAGGCAGATCCTGTTCCCACTAGCCAATCTTGTGCCGAAAGACCTCTGGTTACAGGATGTGCCAAATGATGGAGTCAAAATGTTCCATCATAATTGAAGCAGATTCTCCGCAGTGGCTTTGCCCTTCATGCAGTGTGGAATGCCTTTATGTAAGTGCATATCTATGTATGTTCACCCACAGCATCAATCTGGAGGGTTCTTACTCTTGTTTTTCTCGCTCATGCCTGTCGCCCAGCATTAACAGAAACTAAATGTAAAAGAATGTAAACCAAATGTTGACTCTTGACAGCTGTGTAAACTTCCTATTTCAAAATGATTTGAAGGGCTGGCCAAAGAGCTCAGAGAATTAAAGAGCCTGCAAGCAGGCGCAGGAGCCAGGGGTTTGATCCCCGGGCCTATGGTGCTGGCCCCCCCTCTGGGGCACACTGAGACAGTGAAGGAGACTGGGTGTGGTACCACGTACCTGTAATCCCAGCTGGGAGGTTGTAAATAGGCAGATCATTACAAGTCCAATCTAGTAGTGAGACCCTGAACACCATGTACACCCTTCCCTAAAATATAAAAAAAAAAAAAAAAAAAAAAAAAAAGATTTGAAGATCCTTAAAAGCTTTCTTGTTTCCTGTTCTCCCATGAATCTGTCCAGTGTCTAAATTCTGGTCAAACCATCATAATTGAGATCTTTAAAATATGTTTATAGTGTATAATACTGTGTATAAGATATATAATACTTATCTGGTATATTAATAGTATTTATTACTATAATGCATATTTATACACTAAGTATAATAGGTAATTAAACAGTATATTTGTAATATGCGGTATAGTATGTAATATAATATATAATGGCATCATACTATGTTATCTGTGGGTAAGTTGTCAGCAGTCATTAACTTCTAAAAGTGCTAGAGACCCTAAAGAGATGAAGCCCTACAGTGTTAATAAGGAGAAGGGAGGGCTTTATCTAAAGTTCAGACCAAAGGATGGTGAAAGATGCCCTAGTAATTAGGTAGAGTAAAGAATATGAATAAGAGATATAATTGCTTCTTTTAACAGAATGATGTGAGGCAGCCTGGGGCCATGATGAAACTCTGGAGGCTGGCCTGCTGTGGGGGACTCCGGTTCTACCTAACTGTGTGACCCTGGATAGTCTCTTCCACTCTTCATTCTTAATGTCTTTATCAATAAAAATAAGGATGACCTTGTAGGGAAATTTTGCAATAATTTTATACTACTGTATGTATTCTATATTGTTAGTAGCATAGTATGATATATAATTTATATGCTTATAATTATAACATCATATATAGTTAGTAAACAGTAAAAATATGCAGTATAGACAATATAGTATATAGTATCATAACATTTGCATATATCATATACTTACATATTAAGTATAATTGATACTTATATACTTCTAACACAGTATATAGTATAATAACATACTGTGCTGGGAATAATCCTTATAAGGTTGCTGGGTGATTAAATGACATGGTTGGCACATTCTGAAACCCTGATCTCATTTCTGCATTCCCTACAGTAGTGCTTTATACCTACATCTTTGTCATGGTGTCAGGGAATGCGGAGGAGCCCTCACTGCCCTTAGCTTTGGGCTGTATGATCACCTGCCCCAAGAGAAGCTAGTTAAGGTCTGACGTGTACCTCTGTGACTAGCATTGCCCTCTTGTGGCCCTGCCTCAGCTTCAGGAAGCAGTTTGTCTAAGAAGAACAAGTATCACATGGAATAGATGGACCCTACCTGCAGCCCTCCCAACCCAGCCAGGCCCGGCCGAGGCCAGGCAAACCTCAGGCAAGTTGCAGCTGAGTTAGCCAGGCACTCCTGAGATTCAGTGGCTGCTTGTTACATAGCAGCACAGAGGAGAGGAGGAAGCTGAGAGGAAAAGGAGGGTCCTAGGAGCATGCACAGCAGGTGGATGTAAGGAAACTGGATTTCACTCCCAGGGAAGTGAAAAGACTTTGAATAATATCAGGCATGGGAATGAAGACTGCCCCATGAGAGGCTAGGTAGGGAGTGTGCTGCTGTGCAGGGGAGACGTAATGTTGTGCTAGAGCACAGCAGTGGCCAGAGGGGAACATGGTGGCTGCAGTTGTAAGTGCACTGGAGATTTATTTTGGAGTTGGGGTAGTCAGGACATTAGGCCAAAGTGGCCTTTACAAACAGCAACTTGGGCATCATGGAGAAGCTGCTAGAAGCATTTCTGGCTAGTAGGGGACTTCTTCAAAATGAGAACAATCCCAAGAAAGAGGCAAATTCTCAACCAGGTGTGGTAGTGCATGCCTGGATTCCCAACACTCAGAGAGTCCAAGGCAGGAGAGCTGCAAGTTCAAACCCAAGCTGAGAAAAATAGTAAAATTCTATCTCAAAACAGAAAACATAGGGGCTGGGCAGATAGCTCAGTAGAATAAGCATTTGCCTAGCAAGCATAAGGTCCGGCATTCAATCCCTAGTACCAGGAAAGAAAAAAAAAAACCCAGAAAACATAAAAGGTAGGAAATGTAGCTCAGTGAAAAGACTTTGGGTTCAAGTCCACTACCACAGAAAGAAAGAAGGAAAGAAGGAAGGTAGATTCTTCTGCAAGGAACATTACCTCCTATAGAATACAACTAGCATGTTTCATGTGCCAAACAAGACCATATAATTGGGACAGAAGTGGTGGTCATGGTGCTATTTTCTGTGAGCCACATAGTGCTGAAAGATGCTTGCCCTCAGAAATACAGAGAATATGGGCTGGCCAGACAGCTCAGTAGATTAAAGTGCCTGCTTAGGCAGACACAGGGACTGGGGTTCAATCCCCAGTGTGTCATGCCAGCCCCACCCCTGGGGCGCACTAAGACAGCAACTGAGACTGAGCATGGTGGCGTGCACTTATAATCCCAGCTCTTGGGAAGCTGAAAAGAGGAGGATCACTATGAGTTGGATCTGTGTAGTGAGATCCTGTAGATACTGTACTAAATAGTTTTTTAAAAAGAAATACAGAGAATAAAAGGAACCCTGATACACTGTTGGTAGAAAGGCAAATCAGCACATCCCTGATAGACAGCAGTATGGAGGATCCTCAACAGATGAAAAACAGATCTACTAGGTGACCCACAGAACCCAATGCTGATTATGTAGCCAAGGAAATAAACTCAGGATGTTGAAGAGACATCTGCGTTTAACATCTGCATTCCCACATTTGTGACAACACTATTTGCAACAGCCAAGATAGGGAATCAACCTAATTGCCCATCAGTAGAAGAATAAATAGGAAAAATGTAATGTGCATGATGGAATACCATTCAACTTTTAAAAAAAAAAAAAAACAAAGACATCTTGTCATTTGAAACAACATACATGAAACTGGAGGGAGCTGTGCTGAGTGAAACACACCAGACACAGACATACTGCATGATCTCCTTTTCATGGTACTCCTAAGAAATCCACCTCACAGGAGGAGTAAAATATGATTTGGTTGCCAGGCCAGGCTTGGCGACAGACACCTGTAATCCCAGCACTCAAGAGGCTGAGGCCAGAAGATGCCCCATGAATTCAAGGCCAGCCTAGACTACAAAGTGAGCTCAAGGCAAACCTGAACTACATAGTGAGGCCCTATCTCAAAAAAAAGGAAAAAAAAATAATTTGTTTCTCAGCTGATGGAAATACAGAGTCAAGGGAAAGAGAAAGTGTTGACTGAAAGAAAAAAAAATACAGTTTCATTGAGACAGAAACAACCAATTCTAGTGATCTATTGGATACCACAGCCACTATGATCAATAGTAATCTAGTATGCAAGTGAAAATTTCTAAAATATTAAATTTAGTATTTTAAATTTTGGTAACATTCATTGCCAAAAAAGAGTTCATGAGGTGGCATATATGTTAATTAGCTTGATTTAATTATTTCACGATTTCAACATAGATCAAAACGTTACATTGTATATCATAAATATATAATTTGTATTTGCCAATTCAACCCTAAAAATGCCAAAAATTTTAAAACAAAAGAAAATGCAAAGAACCCAATGGCAAGTCATACAGAAAGAGTGTGCTGTTGTTGAAATCACTCCAGCTCCATCTGTCCCCATAAGTGGTGATGAATTTGTATCACATCGGTTAGGTAAGTTGGAATTCTCTTCCATATTGCTTCTGGGCCACCAGAGAACTTGGGTGGGACTTGGAAGGTGGACATGAGTGTCTGGCTTCTGAACCATGTCCACGCTCAGAAGAAAGTGTGGCAGTGAGCGCCATGGCAGCTCACACACACACACAATTGCTCACCTTCTTAGAACATGGCAGCAACCAGGCAGCTTCCCCTGCACCTCCTCATTGATTTCTCAGAGCCTTGGCTGGATAAGTTGCTTGCCAACAGAAGACACTAGCTTCTGCAGGCAGTCCATGCCTTGTTGATGGGACACTTGAGATAGACGAGATGGATGCAAATCTCTGCATATCTTTGGGAATCCTGGGTAACCTCTGTGGGTCCCAGTCCATCCTTGGGGGTTCCAGCCTAGCCTGGTGGCTCCCAGGGCAACTTCATGAGTCTCAGCCCATCTCTGTAGGTCCTAGCCCATGTGCATGCATCCCAGCTCATTCTCGTGGATCTCAGCCCTTTCCTGTGGCTCCCTGCTCAGCCTCCTAAGCTCTAGTTTGCCCTGGCTTCCCCCACTTCACGTCCATCTTCTTTCTCCACCTGCCACTCTGGGCCTTCAGGCCCAGATCCAGATGCAGGGCAGTAGTCTGACCCAGACCTTATAGCTCCTTTCACAATTGCCCAGGGCCAAGCCCCGCAGCAAATTCTCCACTCTGTCACTCATAGAGGTCTTGCTTCCAAGAAGAAACTTCTCTCTCTCTCTCTCTCTCTCTCTCTCTCTCTCTCTCTCTCTCTCTCTTTCTCTCTCTCACACACACACAAACACACACAGGCACATGTGTGCTTGCATACACACACACACACACACACACACACCTACATCAGGAGGCAATGTGGATCCAGGCATAACCAGGCAGACCCCCTTCTCCTCATCTTCTTGGAATTTTCTCCAGCTTTACAAATGGACATCCTTAGGGCCGGCCAAATAGCTCAGCAGATAAAAGTGCCTGCAAGCAGGGCTAGGGGCCAGGGGTTCGAACTCCAGGCCTGCTGTGCCAGCCCCACCCCCAGGGTGCACTGAGATGGCAATTGAGACTGGGCATAGTGGTGCATGCCTATAATCCCAGCTCTCGGGAGACTGTAAAGAGGTGGGTCATTATGAGTCTGATCTAGTAGTGAAACCCTGAACACACTGTAGACCCTTCCCTAAGATAGAAAAAAAGAAAGAAAAGAAATGAACATCCTAGTTGCCAATAAACCCTTCCATCCTCAGCAAACAAAGAAGGCTGTTTAGTCTCAATAGAGTTGAACTGTGCAGCTGATGATGGGGAAAGAACCTGGCTGCATCACAGGACTAGATGCTGTCAGGATGGGGCACCCAGGGCTCTCTGCTCCTGGAATTTGGAGGAAGCCATTCACTGCCTTGTAGATGGTGTAGGCAGATCTTGTTTCCTGTACGAAGCCTCTATAAACAGTTTCACCCAAATAAGACAACAAATGTATTTGCTTCCTCTTGGAGCCCTTTTCTTAATAGATCTCCAAAGTAAGCATCGTGAAAGTGAAACAGGCTTCCTGCTACCCTGCGCCGGCAGGACCAGTCCCAGCCCAGGTGCAGCGTGGGTCGGACCCTCTCCCACCCCCTTGGGCCACCCCACACCACTCCGCAGCACCTCCCCCACCCCGCCCGCCCAGTAGGAATTACTGCCGCGTCCAGGAACCTCCAGAACCACTCCTAGCCCAGGTCCGGTGAGTGTGTGGGAGAGCTTCCTCTTCCCCCTACTTCACCTTGCCCCCTCCAGGCACAGCTCAGGCCTGGCATACACACCTGGGGTGTAATCCTGCAGCTGCAATCCCTGCAGAGAGTGTAGAGGAT
>NW_004524788.1:2288192-2296324 GCF_000260255.1 Octodon degus
CCTGAATGTCAGATTGTTTCCTCATATTTGGGAAGTTTTCTGCTATTACTTCTGCCCATATTTTTTTAATGTCATTTGTATTGACTCCTTCTTTCTCACTGATGCCTATTAGTTTCACATTGTTCATCTTTGCATCATCTTGCAGGTGATGGATTATTCTTTCCTGCATCCTCGTTGTTTTTAAGAGATCCTTTCTTACCTTTTCAAGAACTGCACCGGCATCTTCAAGATCTGAAACTCTGTCTTCACTTTCACTTAAACGGTTTTGCAAGCTTATGATTGAGATTTTAATTACCTCTATATCTCTTTGACTCTGCTTCATGCGATGTATTTCTCTCCTGTACTGCTCATTCAAGAAATCCATCATTTTTCTAATCTCCTCTCTTTTTTATCAATGTCTTCTTTAGAAGCAGTTATAAATTCTTTTACTGCAGAGTTTCTTTCAGATTGGGTTTCCTCCCTATGTTTCTGTAGTTGCTTCTTTACTTCAGATGCTATGAGTTTTGACAATTCTTTTTTATTTCAGAAAAAAATTGCGCTCTGAGTTCCTCTATACCTTTCTGCTGTTGCTTATTTACTATTGACGCTATTAATTCATGCATTTGAGCCGAGCTAGTGTCCTCTCCACTTGTTGTGGTCGGGCATTGGGTTTCCTCCATGTTTCTGCATTTGATTCTTTACTGCAGATGTTATTAATTCAGGGATTTCTTTTTTTATTTACAATCTGAGTTCCTCTATACCTTTGTGCAGCTGTTTCTTTATTTCAAAAGCCATTGATTCATTGCTTACAGCTGTGTGATTCCCAATTTGTTCTGTGTTAGTGTCCTCTGCACTTGTTATGGGTGGGCTTGGGTTCTGAGGTTGCATTTTGTTCCTTTCATCATTTTGTGTAGCACTCTCTTCTGACCTTTGTTGTAGATCTTCGTTGTAGTTATAACCTTAGCAAATATGGGCCTGGGCTAGGACTGGGTCTGGGGGTTCCCAGAACGTGGCAGAAACTCCTACTCGGTGGGCGGGGTGGAGGAGGTGCTGCAGAGTGGTGGGGGTTGTCCCAAGAGGGTGGAAGAGGGTCTCACCCATGCTGCGCCTGGGCTGGGACCATAGTAGGTCCCATCGGTGCAGTGTGGCCGGAAGCTCTCCCACACACTCACTGGGCCTGGGCTAGGACTGGGTCTCAGTTTAGTTTAGTTTAATTTCATTCCATAGTCAGCTGGCTCCAAGGCAGAGTGTCACATGGCAGGTAGCAGTCCTTCATGGTGGTGGCAAAGAGCAGAGAGTAAAGGAAGTGGCCACAGCTCAGGCAGCTAGATAGCCTCTCGCCCCTCCTTACATTGTGATGCAAATTACCTGACCCAGGGCAAGTGTAGCATCCACACCCACAGTAATCAATCACAAACTCTAGAAGCTGCCCAAGACTGCATGAGGCTTTGGAGGGACACCTAGACACAAACCATACCAATGTTCAACAACCCATAGTGAGGAGGGAGAGATGTTTCCATAAACCTTGGGGATTAGGGCATCCTTCAAGGTCACCCCAGTGTGTCTTTTCAGCATTTCACAAGAAAAGAGGGAGGGAATAGTGAGGAGCCTTGATACTTAGATGTAGGTAGTCCTGGGTTTGAACTTGGCTGTGACATTTACTGGTTAGGTGATCTTAACCAAATTGAGTCATTGACTTTGAGCCAGTTAGTGCTTCTTCCAAAAAAAAAAATGGAGTTATTAATACAAATCTCACACAGTAATTGTGAGAATGGATAGGAGTAAATAATATATATCAAGAAGGAGGCACTTGGCTTCCTCACTGTAGTAGGTGTTCTTCATCACCACCCCATCACAATTGCGATTGTCACCATCATCATTCTTATCCTCAGTGTCATCACGGAGCTGAGGTCCAGAGAGAGGAAGAGCTTGCTCAAAAATGCCTTCTGTGGGTTTTTCCATTTCATCACCCTGAGACAGCATTATTGTGGGGGCCTAGAAATTTATAGCACTTCATGGAAAATATTTGAAATTATATGGCTTTTCCACATTTCCAAATTAGATGCCCAGCTTGATGGCCAAGAGTCTTCAGCATAGAAACAAACTTTTCAGAGTGAAGATATTAAAACCAGATATTAAAACATGCAACTCTTTACTCTCTCCTCCACATCTGGGCCTGGAACTCTTGGAGAGCATAGCAGTGGGCTACAGAGGGCTCAGGAATCTCCTCCACAGAGAGATGCAGGACAAGCAGCTCAGCAAAGGCACCAAGGGTCTTTCACAAGACTCAGGGCCAAAAGGAGCTTCAAGATGAAACTGGGAACAGATAATCACAATCATATTAACACTTACAGAGCACTTACTAGGTGCCAACACCATTTGAAGCCTCTGAGCTTAGCTTTCTTTCTAACCCTCCAACCCTGACACAAGCAAAATGATTACCCACTAGTGAGGAAAGTAAGACAAAAGATGTTTACATATGCACTTCCCCAGGAAGGCTTTTCAGCTTCTCATCTGCTAAGAATCAGCCATGAGAAGACACCCAGCTCACCTCCCCCCACCTCTCCAAAGCTAGGCTTTCCTAGGCCACCAATGCATCTGAAAAGCATGTATTCCTCCTCTCCCTAGTGTGGTTGTGTTCATCCTTCAAGGCTTAGCAGGAAAGGTAACATCTCAGACTTTCCCAGGCATAATTATCTATTTTACTGGTTAACTCATTTGCCTGGAATTTTCATACTTACCATATTATATTATAGTTAATTATATGCATGTGCATCTATAGGGGACTGTGCGTGTGCACATAAGCAAACATTTATTCAGGCGTGTGCTTCTGCACTAGCAGTTAAGTATAAGAAGAGCCAGAATTGTGTTTCATCTGCATAGAATTATTTGATTGTTCAGGAGTACTCCAGCCCCAAAGTAGGAGTACCAATCCCAAGTGCCATGAGACATAGGAAGAGACACAGACACAGGAATGCACACAGTACAGTTTACTGAGGGAGTTACCATGGAAGCTAGCCTAGGTGGCAGCAAGACCAGTTGGAACCCCAGAGTCCAGAAAGAGGGGTGTGTTTATGAGTTGGAACAAAAGTGTCTACCTCCTAACTAGAATGTATCTGTTTTATCTTAAAATAATACCAAAAAGTCAGGTGCAACCCTTAAGCAAGGCTCTAGTTGTGAGACTTCATCTATTTATGATTTCCTGGGAAACTATGCTGGAAAAGTCAACTGGGGCCATCATGGCAATTGCAACTCAAGATATCTGTAGACATGTTTGCTGAATCCATAGGCTGGAGTACATAAAAGGTGGTCAACCAAGGTTTGTTGGAAAAAAATTTTTTAAATACTTATGATTACAGAGCTAATTCTTACAAAAGCCAGAACATTATCCTTAGACTTGTGCCTCAAATCCAAGAGTTCACAGGAACTTTTAAAGGTTGGTTGAGCTAGAGATAGACACCGGAATGGTTTCAAACTAGTAATTAACTGTTATGAGTTTAAAGAACTCATAGACAGAAAGAAAGTAGACAAAGATAGACACAAAAGACTCATGATGGCCTTATGTATAATGGAAAAAGTGGAGGCAACCTAAATGCCTAGCCACAAATGACTAACAGTGACTCGGCATATAAGTAACATGAAATGCTTTGTCTTCTTAAAAATTATTATGTATATCTCTGCATATAGATATGGAAAGCTTGTGTGATGCACTCTTGAGCTTTTCAAGAAAGAAGGTTGGGGCTGGCAAGTTAGCTCAGCGGACTAAAGCACCTGCTTAGGCAAGTTCAGGAACGGCGGTTTGATCCCCACACCACATGCCACTCCAGCCCCATCCTCAGAGCAGGCTGAGCCAACCAGAGTTCAGGCATAGCGGTACACACCTGTGTCCTCAGCACTAGGGAGGCTGAGAACAGGAGGATCACTGAGCCCAAGCTGCATAGTGAGACCCTGTAACAACCAAATACATTAAAATTTTTAAAAAGGAAAGAAGGCTAGAACATTAATACTATCTAGGTTCACTTACATAATTGTAAATAGCTTCACATACTCTTAGGGAGACATTTTTTATGAGTACAGAGATTATCTTTTTTTTTTTTTAAAGTTTTTTATTTTTACATTTATTTATGTGTGTGTGTGTGTGTGTGTGGCCAGCTCAGCCCACCAGGGGGCGTGCTGGCTGGCATGTGGTGCTGGGGGATTGAACTGCGGTCTCTGTGCTTTGCTAAGCTTGTTCTAAGTAGGCTTTAGACCACTGAGCCATCTCTCCAGCCCTACAGAGATTATCTTTGCGCAGAAATAGTTTGGGTAATTTTTGTTTTCTTTCTTATACAAGCTGAGATGCATTAGACTTTTTATTTTCAATATGTATTATTTATATTATCAGAAAAACAATAATACATTTTGGAAAAAAAAAGTGTTTCATTTCATTAGAAGCTTTATAAATTCATGGGTGACAAGGCTCCAAGCTGCTTCCTGAAGACAGCTGGGTGCTTAATGTAGAAAACTGTCTCCTGCCTAGAAATTCTAACTTTTCCAACTGGGAAGTGAATACTATGCGGGGAAGGACTGCAAAGGAACTCATGGCTTTCAAACTATTTTTGAAGGACCGGGATCATCTGAGGTTTTTTTTTGTTTTTGTTTTTGTTTTTGCTTTTGTTTTTAATGTATTTAGTACAGGGTCTACAGGGCCTCACTACCCAGATTGGACTCTTAGTGGTTCTCCTGTTTTCAGTCTCTCAAACACTGGAATTACAGGCATGCGTCACCACACCCAGTCTCATTCACAGTCTCAGTGCGTCCCCGGAGGAGAGGGAGGTAGGCACAGCGCTCAGGAATCAAACCCTGGTCACTGCGCTTTGTCTAAGTAGGCACTTCAGTCCGCTGAGCTATCTGGCTGGCCCTCAACTGTTCTTTTAACGTCTCCCAAACACAAAATAGGGATCATCTTAAGAATTTAACCATTGCTAGATACTGTGAAAAGGAATGAAACTGTTCAAAGGGAGAGAGCAATTGAGATGAAGGAAAGGAGAAAAGAAAGAAAAGGCAAAAATATATATACCTATATACATAGGATAACTTGGAAAATTGTTCTACTGGTCTATGGAAATGAGCAGTTAAGGCTTAAATATTTTCTCTCTCTCCTTTTTAATTTTTTTATAATTTTTGGCCAACCTTACAGGCCCATATCCAGTAATCTAAACAACTAATTTGAAGACAATATCAATGTAACAACCATTGTTGAATTCCTATCATTTTGTTTAGTGAAATTCTATATCATTTCTAATGGTTTCTTTTGTTATTTTTGTATCCTTTTAAAATTAATTTAAAGAATTTGACCATTGCTTATAAAGAAGTTACAGTAAACTGGAAGTTATAATAAACTAGTTAAAATAGACTAGTTGCAGTAAACTAGGAAGGCACACCAGTAAGGTCAAATCAGGTCAAAGAAACCCAAAAAACATCCAGAGTCCTGGGCCTGTGACACCTCAAGAAAAACCTAAAATGTAGATGTTTATATGAATTCTCTCAATTTTTAAAAATTGATCTTGGGCTGGCCAAATAGTTCAGTGGATTAAAGCACCTGCAATCAGGCGCAGGGGCCGGGGGTTCAATCCCTGAGACTGCCGTGCCAGCCCCGCCCCCGGGGTGTGCTGAGACTGCCACTAAGACTGGGCGTGGTGGGACGGACCTGTAATCCCAGCTCTTGGGAGACTGTAAACAGGCAGATCACTACGAGTCCGATCTAGTAGTGAGACCCTGAACACCCTGTAGACTCTTCCCTAAAATACAAGAAATAAATAAATAAACATTGATCTTACTTGATGTAATGGTGCATTGTACAAACTTGAGAAATTTAGAAGTTTAACTCAGAAGGGGGTCAAAGTCCCCATTGTGTAAACATTCTGAGTTTGTGGAAAGGAGGGCACAGAGACGGCACAGGCAGATGGCCAGCATACAGTGTAAGGGAAGAAAAGAGGCTTGCTTCCTCCCCTTGTTCTTACTGCTTTTGCTGTCTTCAGCCGCCTTGAAGTGTTGGCACTGCTTCAGGCCACCCTGCCATGGAGCCAGCTGATCATAGGCATCTGAAACCTGTACGAACTGTAAGCTAAGGAAACCTTTCCTTCCTTAAATTTGAGCATCAGGTATTTTGTCTCAGCAATAAGAGAAAAATAACTAGCACACTTTAAAATTTCAAACATGGAGGGCTGGAGAGACAGCTCAGTGGTCTAAAGTGACTGCCTGGCAAGCGCAAGGATCTGAGTTCAGTCCCTCGTATGGCATGCCATGCCAGCCCCAGAACCCTGGGCACACTGTGCCAGTTCCTAATTCAGGCATGGTGGTATACCCCTGTAATCCTAGCACTGGGGAGGCTGAGACAGGAAGATCGATATGAGTCTGAATTGCACAGTGGGACCCTGTGTCCAATTAAAAAAAAAAAAATTCAAACATGATACCATGGCCTAAAATGATAAATTTGTCATTTAATACATATGCCTCTAAATGAACAGGAAGTTTAAAATTAATTAATTTGAGCTGGGCGTGGTGTCACACGTCTGTAATCCTAGCACTCAGGAGGTTGGGTCAGGAGGATCACTGTGAGTTCAAGGCTAGACTGGGCTACTTAAACGAGTTCAAGGCCAGTCTCTGTCTAAGGAAAAAAAAAAAATTAGTTTATCTCCAGTAAACTGAGATTGTTATAGATCATCACTCCCAAGACTAAAATATTTTCTAAATTTAAAAAAGATTTAATGATGTGCAGTTTAACTTTAGAATTAGAGGCTTCATTGTACCCTCGTTTTAACTGACAATTTTTAGATGACATAAAGAACAGTTTATTAACTGGAATATGTCACTAACCAGAATTTCCCACATACCCTAACCGTGTCATATAACTGAATTCTAAATACATGTGTGCTTTGTATTTATGTTCGGATAAGCATGTATGTGCCTGTGTGTGTTAAGAACACCAAAAATTTACTCTTAGCAACATTTTCAGTATAAAATATATTATGAACCTTAATCACCATGCTGTTTATTAGCTCTCCAGACTTATTCCATTTACCTAACTACAAATTTGTACGTTTTATCCTACGTCTTCCTTCTCCTACCTGGTAACTACAGCCTACTCTTTTTTCTGTTTCTATTTATTGGACTGGCATTTTATACTCAAGTGTGAAATCAGGCAGTATTTTTATTTCAGTATCTAGCTTAGTCACTCAGAATAATGTTCTCCCAAGTACCCTTCAATAAATGAGTAATAAAGAAATTCTGAGATATATGCAATGAAATATTATTCAGCATTAAAAAATGATGGAAGCCCTTTGTGGTGGTACACACCTGTAATCCCATCTCTGGGAGGCAGAGGAAGAAGGATTGAAAGTTCAAGCTCAGCCTGGGAAATGTAGTGACTTAGTGGGACCTGGTCTCAGAGTGAAAATTATAAAGAGCTAAGCATGCAACTCAATGTGAAGGCCCTGAGTTCAACCCCCAGTAAGGAAAAAAAGTGATGATATTTGCAACAAAATAGATGGGTATAGAAGTCATGTTCATGAGATGCAACCTCAAATTATAAGATTAGAAACTGATCTCTTCCAGTATCACCTTGAGATACAAGAAAATACTTCCTGATAACTCATAGGCATGGCTGGCTATGGCTATGAATGGCTGAATGGGTGCAAAGCAAGCATACAACAATGTACAGGATGTAATAAAAGAGGATGAAGCTGTGCATAAGGAGAAAGAGGCTGACAGGGGATGGTATCAGGGAAATTAATACACAGAGACACTGCATGGTGGCCCACGGACACAGTAACTGGGATCCCAGCAGCCACGTAAGAGAGGGCTCTTTCTCATTATTCCTAAAATGTCACTGTTACAATCAGCTCTTTGCTCTCCTGGTGATGAGACTAAATAAACGAATTCTCTTATAGGGCCCAAAGCTAAAGACAACAGATCGACTAAAAACATTTGCAGGAAATTAGAAAGTAAAGGTCAAGAATCTTGCTATATTCTTTTACTCAATATCCCAAGACTGTTTATACTCAGTTATAGAACCGAGAACCAACTTATTATTTACCCAAATCAGATTCCTACACATGCATGAGAGCACACGCACACAAACTCACACAGTCTACTTTTTTTTTTTTTTTTTT
>NW_004524788.1:2296424-2302305 GCF_000260255.1 Octodon degus
CTTTTTTTTTTTTTTTTTAGAAAAAAATAAGGAAGACTTCATTTCCAACCCAGCCACCCATTAATACATCCAAAGGACAAATGGTCCCCTAAATGCACCTGCCCGCCCATGCCTCTTCACCTCTACGAGCACTGTTTTAGCAGGGGCTTTCTGCTGTCCCCATTTTCCAGGTCCTAGGATCTGATGAAACACCTTAGTCGCTGCTACCAAACTCCTGGGCTAGGTGGGATCTACCTGGGACTTTTGAACAGGGAAAAAAAGGTGCCAGGCAGGAGAAGTGTAAATGAAAAACCACTTTTAGGGAGTGTTATAGACTAATTTGTGCCCCCTTAAGATGTGCTGAAGTTCTAATCCCCAGGACTTCAGAGTGTGGCTATATTTGGAGATAGAGCTTTTAAGGAGGCAACTGAAGTACACTGGAGACATTAAGTGGGTCCCAACCCTGTATAATTGGTGGCCTTATAAAAAGAGGACAGAAATGCATAGAAGGAAGATCATGTGAAAATAGGAGAAAACATGGTGGCATGCTCTCTGGAGACTGGAAGGCCCCAGTACTGAATGGCAGCCCAAGCAAACTGACACCAAAAAAAAACACAACAGCAACTCTTCGTTATTCAGAAACTATCTTGATGAAAGAAAACTCTGAAAGAAAGAAATGCAGGAGTGTGCATCTCAGTTCATCTTTAAAAGATCACTGTACTACATGGCCTTTCACTGGAAACTGGATAGTGGCAGCGCAGTACCCATCATTCATTGGTTCCAGAGTCACAGCCGGTACCAAAAGGAACAAGGAGCAAATTTTTTTTTTTTTTTTTTTTTTTTAAATTTTAGAGAAGTGTCTACAGGGTGTTCAGGGTCTCACTACTAGATTGGACTCATAGTGATCTGCCTGTTTACAGCCTCCCAAGAGCAGGGATTAAAGGCATGCACCACCACACCCAGTCTCAATTGACATCCAGTCTCAATTGCCATCTCAGTGTGCCCAGGAGTGGGGCCTGCACAGCAGGCCCGGGGATTGAACCCCAGCCCCTACACCTGCTTGCAGGCACTTTAATCTGTTGAGCTATTTGGCCAGCTCTTACAAAGAGCAAATTGTTTTAACTAGAAATAGTAGCAAGTCAGGAAACCATTGGTGCCAACAAGTTCTAGCTTAGGTGCCAGAGAAAGAAGAAGTAAGAGGATAGAACTTTCATGTCAAAATCTCCTGAATACCAAATTTCAAAGCAATGAGGACCGAAAGACATGACTGCAGTTTGCTCGCTTGCTTTCCTGCTTGCTTGCCCAGCCTTGGGCTTCTAATCTGCTAATTGAATGCTCTCATTTGCAGCTATCATTCCCTGCTATCTTGATGCCCAATTGTTTCATGTTGAGAAACTCTGGGCTTGTGAGAGGGAAGATGGGATTGCGTAGGACGAAGGCTGGTTGGTGAGAGTGGCAATGACACCTGTAAAATTCAATAATACCATTCCCGAACACTTTTCTCAGAACCTAGGTACTGGCCTACACTTGGTATATGTCAACTCATTCAATCACATCATGGCTTAAATTGCCATGAGCCAAATACTTCCAGAGGATTGATCCTAGATGACTGCAATATCTGCCTTTTCATTTTCCTCTTTTCTTGCTGCTGCCCATCTGTGTGTGTTCATAGGGCTGTGGTAACAGTGACCATTGTGAAGGGGCTTCACTGGCAAGAAACTAGCTTGGCACAGTGCCACCGGAGACTGAGAGGAAAGTTCCTCTTCTGAAGGCGCCATTCTCCTTAGCCCAGAAGGTAGCATTTAAAACTCTTTCTGGTAGGATGGGTACTGGGAATTGAACTCAGGATCTTGCACTTGCCAGGCCAGTGCTTGTGCCACTGAGCTGCAGCCCCAGTCCTAAAACTCATCTTGACAAAGGAACATGTAATACAACTAGAAATAAAGGTGTAATGACCCTGAGAGCACTAGAACTGATTACACTGTGAATGAAACAAAATCGCTAAATGAGTGACTTGGATTAAGTTTTCATGCCCCAGCAAAAATGGATTCACTATATTTCTATATAGTGATCTGCTTTATTTTGTAATTTGTAGTCCTCAAAAGACTTTTCTAAAAATAAAGTCAGAAAAAAAAAATGCTAATCATTAGCCAGGGAGATAGCTCGGTAGAATACGTGCTTGCCTGGCAAGCCCAAGGACCTGTGTTCAATCCCTGGTTCTGCCAAAAAATAAATAAATAAATAAAAATAAAGTCCATCCTTACACTTAAAAAAGAAAATCACATTATGTCACCCTTTCCTTCGGAGTGCTGATCGTCTCTTTCTTGCACGTGATTGCCACATTATGAGGATGCAGCACCATGTGTGACAACACAGCAAGTGTAGGTCCCAGGGAAAAGCATTTCCACTAGCACCAGGAGAAAAGTCCTGTGCAGCTGGAATCACGTGGTTATAGGACAGTCTTCTGATGGCCCTAGACTGTGACAGTCCTTCCTCTTTTCTTGCTTGTAGTTCTGAAAAATACTTGTAGACTGTGCAGCATCTAGAGATGGGACAGAATGGTCGGGCAACACCTACAAACTGTCCCCTCCTATAGACAGGATGCCCTTCAACACTTTAGCCCAGCGAGTCCTGTCTTGAGGTTATAACCCAGGGCATGCTGCCTCTCTAGGCTCCTCATTTACAATGCAAACAGGACTGGCACTACCCACCCCAGGGTTTTTTTTTTTATCCTGAGGAGACCAGCTCTGGACCTGGCTGCTTCTCTATAAATTATAACTCTTCCAGGCACCTTACTGAATATGAACACATTCTGTCTCTCCAGACCTAGATAAGTTGGTTGCCAGTGCATAGTGACTCTGCTTCACCCTTCAGCTGAGAGGTGACTGTCACCAGAATAGCTCTTTGACCAGCCAGACTGGTGTCATATGCTCATGCTCATGGCTGGGACACAAATGGAGAAGGTATGGCGGGGTTTGTTGTCAAGAAAAGAAAGAAGTATTCGCTTCCATGAATCCCAAGATCTCCATCATAGCTGAAGCTGGACCTAGACAAGTAATGGTGTGAGCCAAAAGTACTGCAGTTCCAGGCTGCAGGCAGCTGGAGAAAGTGCTAACACTGAAAGTCCTCTACGTACAGAGCACATCATGTTCCTATTGTTTGTATGTATGAAAGAGAAGAAATGAGAGCACATATTCAAGAAAATCTAGAAGGACAGATGCCCAAAAAGTTAGAAGATGGTGAGACAAGGGGACAAGAAAGAAATGGTCATGAGATAGCTCACTGTGTACCTTTGTAGTCTATTTTTAACCATTTATAGTATATTGCATATTATATTTTTAAATAACTCCCTAAAATTATCCACAGAAGAAAGCTCAAAAGAAAAATAGACTAAAATGATCATTGTTCCTAGGCTTTTGGATGTTAAATGTAAGCATGACTTTTTTCTTTGAACTAATTTTCCAAATTTCCTAAAATGAATATATACTTCTTTTGTATAATGAAAGAAAAAAAAAAAAACTAAAACATCCTAACTAGATAAAATATCAACCGATTTCTCCTTCCCTGTACATCAAATCACCTTGTGGCACCCCATCTACCCCTTGCCTCAAAAGCCTGAGCTATTGCTGAGATTCAAATTTCAAAGGAACTCAGCTGTGGCAGCAAGAAAGTAGCTTTGAAAGTCAAGTGTGATTAAGAAAAAGAATTTCAAACTTAGGTTGTTAACCCTCCAAAAGACAAGTTTATTGTTATTACCATACAACCTAGGCTGTTAAGCTTAACTTCACTATCTGTCTGCATATCAAACATCTTAGGCATAACATGAAACAGGTATTTTTCATCAAGTATTGATACGTTGAACTTTAAGTCCCTATAGAATATGATGAAAAAATATTTAAAAATTAGAATAGGACTGCAAGGAAAGCCAACATTTTGGCCCTAGCCTTCCAAGGTCAATTAAGACTCAGGACATATGAGAACTTGTAGTGTAATGTCATGTAACTCGGCAGTGTCCCAAATTTTCTGATCAAGGAGATTATGGGGCCAAAGAGGAAAGTGATCGATGATGTAGAATGTGCCTAAGGAGAGTCACGTGGAGAGAAAACATTCTCTCAGGCTTTCACAGAGAGCACATTGGCCAAGCAATTGTCGTGACTCATCCACATGGCTGACACTGACAAAGATTCTACAATCTGAGGTACAGGATCTCAGGATAAATCCTGAGGGGATTTCACTGACCTTATCAGACCCAAAAGCTATAATTCTTGTTGCATAGGTCCTGCTTTACCTTGGTCTTAACCATCCAGCAGAAAAGTATAAAAACGAAGTATAAGAAGTAATGCCATGCTGTTAGGTTGAGCTGTAGGGGACTCAGGTCAACAATTTTTGACATTGCCAGTGAAGCGAAAGACACAATACTATTATGGGCAACTGGACTCTTTTAGAATATTTTGCTGAGTTAACACACCTATAATATGCAAATAACAGAACTTAACAAAAAAAGGGGATACAGATGAATGTTCATTTTGTATCTGTATTCAAAATAGTTAGGATAGATTTATAGTTACATCCTCTTAATGAATAGAGGGATTTGTTCTAATAGTGTTTGTAAATAGGATATCAAGTCCGCATCTTGTACAGCAATTAACCACTAGGAAGAATGTATGCAATGTGTTAATGATTGAAACTGTCCTACCAATTTGGTTTGAAACTGTCTCATTGCTATTTGTTTCTCAATAAAATTATGGAAAAAAAATAAAAAAGAAAAAGAAAAAGAATTTCAAGCCAGCTGGATAGCTCAGCAGACTAAAGCACCTACTTAGGCAGAGCACAGCAGCTGGGGTTTGATCCCTGATGTGCCATGCTGGCCCTGCCCCCCCAGGGCACACCAAAACTGTGAATGAGACTGGATGTAGTGGCGAGCTCCTGTAATCCTAGCGCTAGAAAGCTGCAAACAAGACAATCACTACAAGTCCAATCTACGTAGTGAGACCCTGTAGACCCTGTAAACCCTGTCCCAAATACATTTTTTTAAAAAAAAAAGAGGAATTTCTATATTTCTAAATTCCAAGTGACTTTTGTGTGTCTATGTATATGTACCAGGGATCAAGCCTAGGTTTGTACATGTGTTAAGCACACACTCTACAACCAACCTACACACCAGCCTGAAATTCTAAGTTCCAGATTTCTTCCCCTTCAAAGAACATGTATGGTGGTCTAAGCCTATTAGCTATCAATGGACAAAACACAGGATTTGTGGGCTGGGGAGATGGCTCAGTGGAGTAAGCACTTCCCTAGCAAATGCAAGGATCTGAGTCCAATCCCTGGTTCAAAAAAAAAAAAAAAAAAAAAAAAAGTCACAGGATCTGCCAAGTGAGGCTCCTCCCCTCTTTGGAAAGTGGAAAAAGCCACTACTACCTGAAGGATGGTGCTGAGGGTGCAGAGAGTCTGGTGAGGCAGATGAGATGGGAGGACGGGTGGCCTATGGAGGACTCAGCAAGCCCACCCCTCACTAGGTCTTGGCTGGAAGGTCAAACACCACATGCGTTGAGGAGAAAAAACTCTCATGGACTGAATTATGTTCCTTTGGGATTTCTATGTTCATTCCCCACCCCCAATATTTATGAATGTAACCATATTTGGAGATGAAGTCTTTAAAAGAAGTGATTCAGTTACAGTAAAGCTCTTAGTGTGAGGCCCTAATCCAGTAAGGCTGGGGTTCTGAGAGGAAGAGAGACAGGGGTGTCACTCTGCAGAAAAGTATGTGCTCAGCCTGAACCAGGCCCTGGGTCTGATGCTCAGCCCCAAGAAGACAAAGGAGAAAAAAATGAAGAAAAAGAGCAAAAGACAATGGGATACAAGTACATAAAGGGACAACCACACAAAGAGGCAGCAAAAGGGT
>NW_004524788.1:2303200-2312733 GCF_000260255.1 Octodon degus
TACTTGGTGACAGCAGCTCTAGCAAACTGAGACAGAGAGAAGCTCACAGAATGTGACCTCAGAAACACTGAGTGGCCAAGCACAACAGGAATGGCATGGTTATGCCAAGAGGTCAGGCTGAGATTGTTCTCCCTAGCAGAGGTGTTTGGGAGACCCAGAAGTACTGTGTTGGAAACCAGAGGAGCTGTGAGGACCAGCAGACCCTCGAGGGGCCTGAAGGATGGTGCCCAGCGGCATCCAAACACGGTAACCTCAGCACGAAGGGAAGTGAATGATAACTAGTATCAGTAGTGAGTGCTGGCATGACCACACCCAGACCAGAAATGATGAGCACTCCCCTAAGGACACACACAGTGTGCCAGGACCTGGCCACATCAGCCATGCTATAGGCATCCTCCGGACAACTACAGTGAGAAAAGTACTAACTGCCCCTGAACTACATGCACATCCATGTACCCCTGGGGCACTTGTGGAAGAGGAGGAGGAAGAGGAAAAGGAGGAATTCTGGAAAAGTATTTCCACCAAATAAAGTAGCGTTCATTCAGAAACATTTAACTTCCCTCTCGAGGATGTGTCTGAATTTCTTTCATCATATTTTTTGCACCTCTGCATTTTTGCATTTTCATTTCCAACCAAAGCATGGTGAGCTACTGATGGCAGGCAGGCACCCATAAGTGAAACAAGAAAATGACCAATGCTTGATCAAAGCAGTTATTATGCCTCAGCCATCACAGTGGAGATCCCAAAGTGTCCTGAAAGTCACCGACCCAGGTAGAGAGCCAGGAGCCCGACAGGGGCTGAGGGGCAAGAGCCTTTCTACACATGAAGTGTGGCCCCGGGGGCCGTGTTTGATGAGGTTCTTGCCTGTCAAATTGGAGGGTGAGCTCTCTACACTCACATCTTGGAGGCCTTCCTGCTCTTTTCATTTTTAAAAGAACAGATATTCTCCTGGGAAAGAGATATTTAGCTACTCAAAAGAATCAGAGAAGTGGAGGAATGGAAATAAACCAGGCATCTGCCTGCCACCGTGGCTGTGCCCCAAGAAATCACATTAGCGAGAGGGCAACATCCGGCCCGAGGGAAGGCCGCTGAGGCTGGCTGGGTTCCTGCCCAGAACCAATGACGAATACGACTGTCTTTGTTCTGGTTCGAGACACGAAAGACAGTCTGTGGGGTTGTCTAGTTTGTTGACTCTCATAAAAGACATTCATAAATTTATTCTTAGTGCCAGGAGTGCTCACCAGTGTCAAAGTGGAGTCTTTTCAGACAGTGGCTTCATGTTAAAACAAGCCACTCAGATGCATCTATAAATAATTGTCTGGGCTTCGTTTAGCTAACAAATGCCTTTTTCTCTCTTACCCCCCTGTCTTTTTAAAATCAGCTCTAAAATGATTTCATAAACAACGGGAGGAATTTCCCATTAATATTAAAGTGTGTCTGGGTTGGTCATTTTAATAGAACTTTCCAGAGGGAACAAGCAGTCCTTCCATCTATCCACGTGAAACCTGTTTCCTTTTCAGAACAAGACATTTGGCAGCTCCACCTCGGGGACCAGTCAGTGCTTCCTCTCCCCTTCATCCTTTCTGTCCATTGCTCTCACCGCTCCAGCCAAAAGGAGGAGCTTGGCCTGGCTGCGAACAGCAGCAGCCTGAGCTAGTCAGGAAAATGTGTCACTACTGAGAGGCCTTCAGTGTTTCTGCTTCGACCTTAGATCTCCAGAATTCTACTCTTCGGGCCACCGCCTTTCCAAGAGAAAGAGGTGAAATTATGGCTGTGTAGGTTTAATGGCTATAACAGAACTCCCTCCTCCCATCTCCCTTGCAAATAACAGTGGCTCAAACAAGTCAGAAATGTATTTCTGTTTAATGTGAGAGAAGTCCAGAGATACACAGCCCAGGGTTGATATGATGGCTCCATTGTGTCATCTTCTATTTTTGTAATTCACTGTCCTTGACATGTCACCTCATGGCCCAAGGTGGCTGCTCAAGTCCGGATGTCATGTCTCCACTCCAAGCATCCGGAAGAAGAAAAAGGAAATGAAGGGCATTTCCTCATATTAGGAGACATTTCCTGAAATTGCTGCACTGTTCTCCTTCCTCGTCTGACAGAATTTAGTCAGGTGACCTTGACTAACTGCTAATGAGGATGGAACATGTAGTCTTTTTTAGCTGGGAAGAGAGGGGAGAACAGACATTGGGAATGGACCATGTCAGCTATGTCAAGCACAACACCATCCTCTAGAGCCTACCAGCACCTCCAAAGCCACACCCCATACAATCCCACCAGTGTACTGTTTCACAGAATGTTAAAAACGTTCATGTAAATTTCTGCATCTCTTTTTTAGCAGCTCCCTTTCTGTAGCTCACTTTTTCTTTTTCCTGGCTGAGATTCTGAGAAGTAAGACCAGCGGACTCTCTCAGCCAGGCAGGGACACATAGCTGCCAGTCCTGTCCCATGAACCATCTCCTACAGGCTAAAGGTCCTAAGAAACCAGGCACACAAATCACTCCCAGAGAAGCCCTAGAAGTAAAACCTGAAAGCAAATCTTCAGTCTGGCTTCATTGTGGCCTCACTCGGAGGTCAGCACAGTCTGCCAGCCCTGATGAGCCGCCACTGGGGCAGGCTCCAAAGGCAAAGTCAAGGGCAAAGCTGCTCAGGTCTGGCTCACAGACAGCCACCACCATCGTCATCTTTCTCTTCCCTGTTATCTGCATCAACGTCACCATCACAGTCGGCACTTATTCCGACTTTTCCGAGTGTTCCACATGCAATAACTCATTTAATCCTCACAGCCGCTGCATGATGTAGGTGTATTGTTGCATGTATCTGAGGAAGCCAAAGCACAGAAGGCTAGGAACACACCCAAGGTAGACCTTGAAGTATTGCTAGAGCAGAGATTTGACAGCAGCTGTGGCTTGCTTGACTGTGTTGGCATTCTGGTGAACATTGGAGCGGGGAGTTGGGTTTTGGTTTTTCGTTTTTTTTTACTTTTTCAAGAGAGTAAAAATTAGAATTAAAACACAAAAAAATACAAGTAATACAGAATTTTACTTATCCGAGGAATAGGAATTTTACAGTATTTGTTGTAATACATTGTGTTGTCTTCCAACCAGTTATTCATATTACCAGATACAAGCTTGTAAAATTGAAAGAAAGAAATATATAAGAAATTAAGAAGAGAAAAAGTACAAACAGTTGAAAAAAGCAGACAAAACAAATTAAGCATTAACTGCTCCTTTCCATAGACCAGCAGAAATGCAGAGTACAGTTGTCCAAACTATCCTACTTACGTACATAGATAAATCTCTTTTCCCCACTCCCTCTCCTGTCCTTCTCAACTCAGTAACTCTTTCCTTTTGAACAAGTTTATTCCCTTTTCCCAATATCTGTTGTACCTTTCAGAATCCATTTTTTCTCTTTCAGGTTCTCACACTAAGGAGACAATACAATGTTTGCACATATGGAACTTTGGTTTAATGGGACACCATGACATTCCAGAAGGGAGAGTGCTGGTGCTTAGATAATGATATGCAAAAAGGGAAAATAAACAGCCTTTTTATTGCAGGCCTTCTCAGAGCCTCCAGTCTATTAAGGTACAGATCTCAGGATGCAGCATTGTCTAAACCCAGCTGACTACACTCTCCAGGCTGGAAACACTGGTCAGTATTGTACAGGTGGACAACAAGATAGCTCAAGCATGGGCAAGATAGCTCAGTGGTCTAAGCACCTGCTTACGCAAACTTAGGCAAGCAGCAGAGAATGTGGTTTGATCTCCAGCACCACATGCCAGCCCCGCCCCCAGGACAGGCTGAGCTGACAATAAATAAATAAATAAATAAATAGCATTGCACAGAGCTGGTACATTGAGAATGAAACTTCAGAAAGGCTGCTTGGTGGTTTACCTTGCTCTTGCATTTCTACTTGTAGCTTTCTTCCTTAGTCTTCCTGTAGCAGCTGCTTGGGATCCTTGTACCACTAACTTTACCCATGTGACCCACCTGGTGTGGGTAGGTGGGTGGATTTCCTAGGGAAGATACTGTTCTAACACCTGGTCCTCCATAGCCTTGGTTACTAGTAGTCAAGAAGCTGGCATGGGTTGGTACAGGTGCTTAGCCCTCCTAGTGGAGTGACACAGAGGGCAGGAGGTCAGCCACAGGCACAGTTTGCTGAAAAACCCTGAGACAAAGGCACCAGAGTCTGGGGTCTCAGACAAGGATGGAGGCCCAAGGTGAAGCTGGTTCACAGGACCCAGGTTAGACCACAGAGAACTCTCTAGTGCTCATAGGCCCTTGGCCAGAACACATGGACGGGAGTTTTATGAACTAAAATGGAAGCTCCTACTCTGCCAAGTCCTCCCATCCACACACAGGGACTTTGCTAGGTTGGCAGCTGCCCTCTACCTTCCATATTTGTTTATTTCTGAAAGCCTGAGTTTTCAAGAAATATTTTATGGTGTACCTCTCTTTAGCTAGTGCCTGAAGGCCACAGGATCTCAGAGCCAACACTCTACAAATTTACTAGAGTAATTGACACTTCTGAATCCTGAATCCCCGGCAGGATCCGACTGAAGGTACCCTCAAGGAACTGTGCCTCCAACATCTCCCTTGGCCCTTCTTAGCCCCCCCCCATTTCCCCTCAGCCTTCCCTGATTCCCTGCGAGGACCCCCTTAAACAGCTGCAAGTACATCGTCACCTGCTTGGCTGGACATGACTGAAGACACTAATGTCAACAGGCCAGATCAGGTGGGATCTGAGTGGTGCCTCAGAGCACAGGACTGGGTGCCTCAGGTCCTCTTATCTATCATTCTCAGCAGGCTACACACAACCACACAAGCCACTGCTTCTCCCCCTCCCTCCAGGACCACCACCCAGAGTTGTCCCACAGGGAAGGGAAACCAACCTGGCCCCATGCCTGAGAAAAAGACAGAAGAGGTGACATGGGTCACTTAGACATGCAGCTTTCCATCCACAATGATCTCTGGAATCTTGGCCACCCTGCAAGATGCCCTCAGGCTCCTCCCCTCTTCAAGCCTGCCTTTGTCTTGCCACACATGTCCCTGGAATGTTCAGCAGTTACCAGCTTAGCTGCCATGGTCCAGTGACCTGGAACTCTAACAGGCAGCTCTCCAGGCCTTTCTTGGATGGGTTCCTGTACGCCATGTGCCAGGAGCACACAATAGGTGCCCCGGTTCTTCAGTTCCTAGGGGCTGGGTATCCAGAACTGCATTCTTTTCCTCTCACTAAATAAGCATCTACTCAGAACCCAAGGGGAAAGGAGGAGCTCAACTCTTGATGGGGTTACTCTATAGGTGCTTTTTGTTCTGTCTGTCCTAGTTCCAAAGAACAAAAATAGCCAAGAGCAGCACGTAGACCCTGTCCCCATCCTGAGCAGACCTGGATGCTTTGGTTTGGTTTAGTTTGGTTTGATTTTTGCAGTACTAACTAGGGATTAAATCCAGGGAACTGTTCCACTGAGCTACATCCTAACCCTTTTTTTTAAATTTTGAGACAGCATCTAGCTAAGTTGCCCAAGCTAGCCTTGAACTTGCTGTCTTCTGCCTTAGTCTCCCAGACAGCTAGTGTAACAGGAGTATACTACTACTACAGCTGACTGGATAGGGCTGTTCCGGGCTGCTCAAGAGCTACTCCCCTTCCTACCAATAAGAACTCTAACCATGTGTTCATTAGCTTTCCTTCCTGGGACAAAATATCTGGCACCTAAAACCCAGAGGAAGAGAGGTTTACTTTGGTCCATTGTTCCCATGGCAGCTAAGAACAGGCAGAAACAGCACAGTGGAAGGGAGCGACTGAAGAAAGCTACCCACCTGATAGCATCCAGGAAGCAAAGAGACACACAGAGCCAGACAAGAAGGGGACTGGGGCCAGGGACTAGATGTCGTCTTCAAGATCATGAGCTAGGGATAGAGCTCAGCAGCACAATGCCCACTTGGCAAGCACAAGGTTGTAAATTCAATTTCTGGTGGTTAAAAAAAAAAAATCATGACAACTCGCACAGTTACATCCAGAGGTATGTTTGGTTAATCTCCTAGGGGGTCTCTCAGGCTAATCCAGTGAACAATCAAGATGAACCTTCCTTTTAAAGGATCCCAAGGTGAGTGAGTGATCCAGGCCTGGCCAATCAGAGCACTGCAAAAGGGAGTCAAGTGTGTGCCACATAATGTCTGGGGCAACAAAGGACCTCATCTGTCACACTGGGCAGACAATGAATGCATCCTTCCCCACAGTCCAAGCAGAACATTCAGGGTTCGGTCCACCCTTGACCTTCCTTTCCAGAGAATTCTCTTTCACTTCAAACTCCCTGAATGCATGCTCTTGGCCCCCAAGCCCTGGGGACCCCTCCCTGCTCTGATTGCTCCTTGCTCTGAACTTGTACCATTTACTCATCTGTACCACTTTCATTTTGCCACTTGGAATTCTCAGGTCACAGTCTATGTACAAGAGTTGTGTTCTCCCCCACCCCCACCCCCAAAAATGTTAAGCGTACCTAAGCCTACTGTGTTTCTTCACAATTCCAGCATGTGCTAGACACCTAACCTGCAGGCTCCTACGTGGTCCCCATAGCTGCCCTGTGGATAGAAGATGGTTATTATCTCAGGATCCACTTTTTTGTTTTGTTTTGTTTTTTTAATACAGGATCTCATTATGCAGTCCAAGCTGGCCTTGAACTTGTTATACAGCCGGGGAAGGCTCAAACTTGTAACCCTCCTGCCTCAGTCTCATCACAGGTGTGTATTATCACACCTGGCTCAGAATCCCCACTTTAAAGAAAAGAGGGTAGCTTGAAGTACACAAGCTACTTAGCAGAAGTCCTGCATAGATGTGCCAGGACAAAGAGCCACTCAGGTGAGCGCCTTCTGGCCCATAGCCCTCTGCTCCTCAGGCACACCCTGATCCAGCGACTTCTCCTAAACATTCGCTAATGCACTCATCTGTGTGCACATTCCAGGAAGATGTCCTTCCGGCAAGAGGAAGGACCTCGTGGCCCCCGGGACTCTTCCGCTGGTGCCCTGGTCTGCGAGCTGATGGGCCAAGTCCCACTGGCCACTCCCGCACCTCCCTGTTCCACCCACTCGGCCCAGGCTCCGTCCCCTCCACACAGAGGACCATTGAGCCCGGGGCCAGGAGGCAGGCGTCACTCCCAGGGAATTCTGAGCAGCCCTCGGGAGCTGCGAAGGCAGCTCGAACAGACGACCAATTCTCCCCTGGAACAGAAGAAATTCAGTTCCAACCCAGGGCTCATACTGCCCATCCATGGCCAAAACAACCCACACCCATTTGCTGAATCTTGAGCTGAGCCCAAATATTAATTTTGTTGCTGAACAGTGGGATAAACTAAAGTGTTTTTTTTATTGTTGCTGTTGTTGTTTGGGTTTTTTTTTTGGGGGGGGGGGAATTTTTTTTTTTTTTTCAGGAAAAGAAAAAAGCAGATCAGCTTGTTCTGAAAAGGAAACCAATATTTTGGTCAATGCAACTGATTTGGGGGGAAAAAAAATCAGGAAGGTGCAGGGAGAAGAGGAGCGCCCCGCCTCCCTCGAGTGCCGCGCAGGGCACAGTCACACTCTCGGGAATGCTGCATGAAGAACGCAGCCTGGCTTTTCTTCGCTGCGAGGGGAAAAAGTAGGATTTTATTTTCACCCTGCCTACAGATGAATCAGAAGCTTTCAGAACATCCAGTTCCCCTCACACTGACAAAAGTATTTCAGGGCTTGATCTGTTATAACATAGCCTAAAAACAGCAGCCAAGAGGACAGAGAATTGGGTGCTGGTCCTCACCGCCCAAGTGGCCTCGGGCGTGATCCCTCGAGGCTGTGGCTACCTATCCCTATGCGGCTCCCCAGCGCCTTCGCTGGAGGGTCCACACCAGCAATATTTCCTTTGAGAACGTCTGAGTCGCAGGCGACCCTCGGTGGACCAGCCGCTCTCTGCGCTCTCTGCCGTTCTTACCCACCAGCAAGGGGCCCTCAGCTGGCCTTGGGACTCATAGCAACACCAGAAGGGCTGTAGGTCGGCGTGGCCCCAGCTACCCACAGCGCCCACCACACCCATCCTGGGCTTGCTGAAGGGATGCTCTGTAGGCAACAAGAAGATGCCTGCACGTAAACTGGGGCCACAGCCAGGCCCACCAAGCTGGCCACACGTCCAAAACCAAGTTCAAGCAGCCCCTTACATTGGTCAAAGACATGATTAAAAGCTATGAGAAATGTGTAAGATCTTTTGTTTTCATTTTAACTTTATTACAGTAAAAGATACATTGTCATGAATCCTCCCCAACTTTTAAAAGAGATTTATGGCTGTGTGTCTTTTACTGTAAAAAAAATCACTATTTTTTATCATACTACATATCTACTGTAAAGGTCACAGTTCGTGCACGTGACCTGTTAATGGTAGTTTAGGGACAAAGATGTCTCCTTTTATTTTCTATTTTATTTGTCACTTAGATCTCTCATAAAAATCATAAAACAACGCTGAGATTCCATCTCACCCCAGAAAACGCGGCTATCATCAGGAAGTCAAGCAATAACAAATGCTGATAGGGCTGTGGGGAAAAAGGAATTCTCCTCCACTGTTGGTGGGAGTGCAGACTGGTAAATCCACTATGGAAATTAGTGTGGAGATTGCTAGAAAACTAGGATTAGCAGTTCCATTCAACCCAGGTGTCTCCCTGCTGAGTATTTTTCCAGAGGAACTAAAAACATCATACCGTAGTGATATATGTGCACCCGTGCTTATAGCAGCACAATTTGTCATAGCTACATCTTGGAAACAACCCAGATGGCCATCAACTGAGGAATGGATCAAAAAAGATGTGGTATTTTTATACAATGGAGTATTACTCAGCTGTAAAAACTGATAAACTCGAGGCTTGTGGAGGCAACTAGAGACCATACTCATAAGTGAAATACATCAGATCCACATGTGTAAACATCGGGTTGTCTCCCTAGTATAAGAACCTGAAAGAGCAAATAAAATCTGAAAGGTATAATAGATACTGTGAAAGGGAAAGAAACTTCAAAAGGAAGAAACAACTGGGATGAGGGAAAGGAGAAAAAAAAGAAAGAAGGGAAAAATAAATATATCTGTATACACACAGGATAGCTTGGATCATTGTGCTGCTGATTTCTACTGGTCTATTGAAAGAAGCAGTTAACAATTTTTTTCTCTCTCCTTTTCAATTTTTTATAAATTTTTGATCAATTTTGCATGCTTATATCTGGTAATCTGAGCAATTAATTTGAGGGCAATATGCAATACAACAACCATTGTTGAATTCTTGTAACTTTGTTTAGTGAAACTCTGTATTATTTCTTTTCTTTTTTACTCTTTATCATTCTCTTCTAAAAAAAGAAAAAAACTAAGAATTTTGAAACTTTTTATCATAAGGAAATTATAAATGTTTGAGAGATATATTTCACCTGACTTAAATATTATGCAGTATATGCACAAATGGAAATATAACTGGTTGCCTCATTAATAAGTACAAATATATATGTATATATATATGTATATATGTA
>NW_004524788.1:2312833-2321936 GCF_000260255.1 Octodon degus
CACCAAAAATGGGTATGGTGGCACACACCTGTAGTCCCAGCACTGGGGAGGCTGACACAGGAGATCACTATGAGTCCAAGCTGTGCAGCAAGACTCTGTACCAAATAAATAAATGAATAACTAAATGTTTAAAATAAATTTTTAAAATATATAGGCTAAAATACTTAGAATAATATACATAACATAGGCTAAAAGCTAGGCATAGGATAAGGGCAGAACTTACAGAGAAAGTGATTTATGGGCTTAAATGCATAAAGTTGAAAAACTTCTGCTTATCAAAAAAACTATCTTAAGCTATCAGAAGGAGAAATTATTTATGATACATATGATAGCAAATATTTGTGTGTAAAAAGCACTTAGAGAAAAACCACATTCTAAAAGACAAGTAATTCATAAAAGAGAACATACAAATGAACAATGAACATAAACAGATTTACCGTCACAAATAATGGCATGAAATAACTAACTTTTCCTACCCAACTGGCAACTAGGTTTTAAATTTCCTTTTTAATACTTTCTGATAGAAGGAAAGACAGATAAACAGCGTGGCATACTCTTCATAGAAAGGCAAACTGGTAAACCATTTTTGGAGAGCAACAATACAAAGAATATTAATAACTTTTAAAGTATGTGTAAATTTTGACATACCAACTTGATTTTTAAGCATTTGTCCCTAAGGAAAATCATCATAGCTAAAGATACATGCACTTGGATACTCAGCAAAGCATTGTTTATAAAAGCGAGATGTTGGAAATAGCCTCACTGTCTAAACAGTGAAGGACTGGTTTAATATATTATGGCATTATCCACAGGGAATAACTACACAGCTATTAAAATGATGATAGAGAAAAATATGGAAACTTTCCTGATGCATTAAGTGACAAAGCTGGTTACAAATGGTATGTTTAATATGAGCTGACTTTTATAGATAAATATAAATATACGTATACTATTTGAATTTAGCTATAAGGCCAAGAAGCAAATTACATTTAATTTTTAAAATGACAGGCCATCTTTACTGTCTCCTTTATGATTTTTTGCCTGCTTTATAATTAACACATTTTACCTTTTAATAAAAACGCACAGTGCTGAAACAAAACCATGAATTGTTATCAAGTAATCCATCAGGAAGCAAACATTTTAAAATCAACAAGTTAAGAACCAAAGACACATCAAATAAGATAAAGTAGTATCAATTGTTCCAAATAATCCCTCTAATTAATCTTTTGTGCCTTTTTGTAAGACAACAGAATCTGAGTTCATACAGATGAGGTCACTGCATTGCAAAACTTGTTGGACCAAGATAATGTTCTAAAATCATAACCTACTCTTACCCATAGAACAGGGGAAAACAAGCTTGCCGTCTTATTTTTCTACAAGAAAGACTTGCATCTTGAATGGTCAAGGTGGAAAAGTAGATTTCACTGCACAAGGCTCTGAGATCAGGAAGGCTTGATTCTCTAAGGGTGTGATTCTGTGCCAGTGTGAAGTTTTGATTTTTCAGAGGATTAAAGGGGATGCATGTATGGTCAGTGAGATAGCTCAGCAGACTGAGAGCCCACTTAGGCAAGCACAAGGACTGAGGTTCGATGCCCAGCACCACAGGCCATACCAGCCCCACCCCCAGGTGCTCTGAGACCAGGCATGGTGGCACACGCCTGTAATCCCAGCACTGGGGAGGCTGAAAACAGGAGGATCACTACAAGTCCAAGCTTCATAGGGAGACGCTGTACCAAATACATTTTTTTTTTAAATGGAGGATACATGTGAAGAGCAAGTGCTGTCTGCAAGCTGTGAAATACCAATGAGTATTTTTCCAAGAAGAAAAAGATCAGTTACCAAAGAGAGAGAACTATAGATCGTCCATGCCTGCTGCAGGTGCTCTGGGGCTAGGAAACACACAAACACCTTATACACAGTAGCTGCTCAATAAGCATTGGTTAAATAATGTTACCAACAAGTTTTTCTAGGCCTTTTTCACAACCTCTATTGGGCTACAAATCCTTAGTCAGAAATAGTTCCCATCTCAGGAGAGAAAAAGAAAGCACAAAACATTTAAACCATGGAGCTAAAACTTTTAGGATAATATATCTTCGTGAAGGATAACGTTAGACACATGAGAAAAGCACAAACAGGATTATGGATTATTTCACCAAAATCTCTTCTCGCCTGTGTCTCTAGGGAGGTCTTCCCAACTCAGACCAATCTCCAGAAACAGTGCAGAACAAGCAAATACATTAACTTCATTGTCAGATGTATCTGTGTGCAGCAAAGAATGTCTCTTCGGTCCATCCAAGTCCTTTGAGAAAGTCAGGAAGACAATATTTGTACTTTATATGAATTTCTATTGTAGTCTCATGACTTATGTATACACAACAGAATGACAAACAGGTCTCTTTACCCCCTTATTCTCAGGGGAAACATTCCAAGACCCCTGTAGATGCCTGAAACTACAGAAAGTGTTGAACCCTCTGTATATAGTACTATTTTATTCTTATATATACATACCTATGATGAAGTTTAATTAATAAACTAAGCTCAGTAAAAGATTAACAGCAGTAACTTATTGTGGATCTTAGCAGCTTTTACCCATACTTTTTTTATTTAATATTTCTTCTTCTCAGAAACTTTTACCTTTTCGTTTAAAGGGGGCACTTTAAAGGTGAGATATAAATTACCAGCATCATTACTCCTATGTGTTGGGTCAATTAGTTAGTAAAATAAGGTTATTGAACACAAACCCTCTGATACCAGGATAGTGGATCTGATAACTAAAATGGCTACTAAGTGACTAATGGGCAGGTAGCCTATACAGCATGGATACTCTGCACAAATTGGAGATTTGCAACCCAGGTGGAATGGAACAAATCAGTGTGAGATTTGTCACATTTCTTAGGAGACTGTGCAGCTAAAACTTATGAAGTATTTACAAAATTGTCCATTTAATATTTCCAGACTGCTGACCCAGTGTACAAAAGCCATAATAACTAAAATGCAAGCTATAATAACTAAAACTGCAGTAAGGAGGAATGATTATATTATTTTTTTAATTGGCCAGGCTTGTCCATATCTTTATGTTTTTTCTTTTTTTCTTTTTATTTTCTAATAATTTTATTGAGAAAGAAGTAGCAATGAGAGAGTTTCAAAACAGGTTAGTAGGACAATTACAATCATTAATACATTGTGTATTGTTGTCTTTGTAGTAGTTATTCATAGTACAAGATGCAGATATGATATCTTGTCTACACACTATTAGTTCAAAGGAATGACTATATTAGATTATTGATCGGTCCCAGACAACAGCCCCTCCTTATCTTTGATCTAGTACGCAGAAAAATTTTTATTTCTACTGTACTAGTTTTAACTTAATAGTGGTATTTTTAAAGAAATTGATGTTTGTTGGCCTTTGTCCATCCTGGAAATATTTTTCTTATTATCTGAGCACTTCCTACCAACCCAGTAACTATCTGTTCAGACAGCTTACGCACAAAGTACTTCATCTCACTTGGAGATTATCTGCTTCAAACTTTTCTCCATAATTCTCAAGGAAGGTGGAGTTTTGTTTCCTTTTAGGGACTTCTTGGCCAAAAGCTAAGTAGAAGAGTTTCCAAAGGTAACTTGGGAAGAACAGGCTCAAAAGGCCATCTCCAGTGGGTTCTAGAGGTCTTTGGAGGGACTCAGATACAACTGTCCAATGAAAACATACCAAAGAATGTAAACATGACAAGGCATAATAGACAACAAATATTTGCTGAATGACTATGTTAGCATAAGGCTTTTAGTCCTGCAGAATGTTTCAAAGGAAAGACAAAAGGGAAGTTCTAATGGCTGGGGCAGAGGGAGAACACAGATAGGACAGAGACATCAGAAAGACTAAAGTGGTGCTCGCTTCGGCAGCACGTATACTAGAAAGACTAAAGTGTACATCACTTTGTTCCAAATCAGGACGCCCATATTTAACTATCAGGCTGGCTGGATAAGCAATGATCAGTGAATGTAAATTGTTTAACAGTCATCTTACTAAAACAATAGGATTTGCTGTATAACTGTCCTTTATCAAATAGATAATACCATTTTTGGCTAGAAATCTGGTTTATGCTATTTATACAGAGATTTATGTAACTTCTAAATGACTTTTGTATATATTTGTGTGCGCTGGCTCATTCCTTTTTTGCATATGGTCAGCATAGTCTATATGTTTGCCGAAGAAAAAGATAAATGAATTTCTGCCTTCAGAAAGCAAACATTTCCAACATTTGGCCACAAAGCCGGGGAAAATACAGAAGATAGGGTAGGCTAAGAACCTGATTCACACTCACCCGACCTGAAGTATCCCATCTGGAAACCTCCCTGCAAAAAGATTTTTTAAAAAATATGTAAACAAAGAAGAGAAAAAAGTAGACCCACTGGGGAGTTTAAGACATTGGGAATGATGCTCATTTTTTTTTCACAACTCATATCCTTTGGGGTCAAACAATACCAAGTTTCTTCCATACACTTTTTTTTGTTCTACAGCCCATAGAAGACCAGATGAGTAGAAGAGCTAAAGCTCACATACATCACTTCGTCCCAAATCAGGATGTGTGTAGAACTGCAGTAGCGCAGGACCTGGACTGTAACAGACAACCCCTGACTTCTCTGCCTGGTTCTCATTGTATCTCAGAGCTGAGAGCCCAGATTCACCACTCACTGGGGACAGAGAGATGTGTACAGTCCACACCATCATCCTACAGCTAGGCTCCCCAGGGCCACAGGGTAGGCTTACCACTGAACACATGTAAGAACATTATAGGTGAGGCTTAATTGAATATTTATTTCAAAGTAGTTGTAGAGATATTTCTCTCATTCATCTATATATTGTAGGAAAGCACAAGAAATACTTGAAATGTTGTTTCATTGGGTACTTTCCCAGGTACCCCCAAGTAGCCTTTTCAAAAATATATTTGAGCCATAAGAAGGGATAAAATCCTGTAATTTATGACAACATGAGTGGAACTGGGAGATATGTTAAGTGAAATAAGCCATGCACAGAAAGAGAAATGCTGTATGATCTTACTCGGACTTAAAAAGTTGGTGTAGAAGTTGAGATTAGAATAGTGATTACTAGAGGCTGGGGATGGAGGGGGAAGGAGAACAGGGAAAGGAGAGGAAAGATTGCTCAGTAGGTACTAAGCCACTTTTAGGTAAGAGTAAGAAGTCATGGTTTACTATTGCAGTGTGGTGCTTGCAGACAACAGTAATGTACTGTAGGTTTCAAGAAAAGCTAAAAGAAAGGATTTTGTGTGCTTTATCATACAGATATTATAAATTTTTAAGGAGACAGGTATGAAGATCCTAACTTAATTACACAATGTACACAGACATTGAAGTATCACATGGTGCCCCATAAAAATGCAAAATTTCCAATGTGTCAGTTTGGGGGAAAAAAAACTATTTTCTTTCTTTTTTTTTTTTTTGTGGAACCAGGGATTGAACTCAGGCCCTTGCACTTGCCAGGGAAGTGCTTATTCTACTGAGCCATCTCCCCAGCCCAAAAAAAAAACAACCTAAAGAAGTTTGAAGAGAGGCAATAGGACTGCACATCTCAAGCTTGAGACTTACTGATCTTTTCCACATTTTCAGTTCTCCCTTCTTTGGAATCCCAAAATACTACAGGTACACAATGTAGGGATCATCCAGTCAAACAGGCTCTGGAAAAACTACAAACCACAGAGGTGTTAATGCCTCAGTGCAGGGAAGGTCCTGAAGAAACTCAAATCCTTACCCCAGCTCATCATTTTAGACCGTGTTCACATCACAGACGCTCTTATCCCAGATGCATTGTGAAGGTTACTGCTTCACATTTTACCTTTGGGTAAAACCCAATGATGAAATAGTTGACCGTTTAAGGCCAGAAATGTTTTTGTAAGTGTACAAAACTCATTGCTCCAGCACCACCCAGCTGGACAGAGAAGACCCTGCCTCCATCACACAAGGCTTCCTCCACGGAACCCAGCATAGGAGCCTACTCAGCCTTGGTTCCAGTGAAAACTGCTCTCCTACAAGTGGCTTATGTTCAGTTAGGGGACAGCATGGGTCTTTCTGTGGACCACATGGCCCTTTAGGCTTTGGCTACCAGTAAGCTCACAGGCAGATTCGTACCTGTACCCAAATCTTGTTCTGATTTTTGTTATCTTTTGCTTTTCTCTCTTGTATCCTTACCATGTAGGTCATCCAGTTGTTTTCTACCCGTTCATTACATGGTGCCTTGGATGACGTAGGCATGGATTTGTAAGTGTTTCAGCCTTTCTTTCACTCACTCCATGAAGAAACTGGAGCCTGGAAGAGGTCTCACGGCACATAGGACAGCAAACATCCTATTTGTTTCTGGGGGAACGTTCTGCATTTTTATATGGTCTTTCATTTTATACTTTTCTTAGATTGTGGTGTTCTGAAATTATTTATTTGGGTAGACATCATCAAAAGGTGGTATTTGTATATTGCTTGCCTATTTCAGTCTTTTAAACAATTTCCTGTGTGCTTATAGCCTGAGTGTACATAGATCCCACCCATCCTCCAAATAAAAAAAGTCAGACCACTTACCTGAAAAGTTCTGAGGCCAACCTGCCCGCTCTTCCCTCCTCTCAGCCACCGACATCATCCAGCACAGCTGGACAGCAGTCCACAGGCAGAAGCCAGCCTCTTCTGGACACCTATTCTCACCAGGGCCCTGGCCACAAGCTTCCAGCAACTGTCATTGCTTTAGTTTGAGTATTATTCCACACGATAAAAGGAGATGCTCTAGATTTCTTTGGTGGCACTGAGAAACTTGTGTGCAGGCCCTCCACCTCTGTGGGCTCCACATTCAGAGACTCAGCTGACTTTCAATATCAAAAATAATTTTAAAAATGCGCCTATACTGAGCATGTGTAGACTTATGTTTGTCCATATTCTCTAAACAATACAGTATAACAACAATTTACACAGTATTTATGTTGTGTTACATATTATCAGTAACTTAGAGATAATTTTAAATATATGGGAAAAAAATAAAATATATGGGAAGAAGTACATAGGCTCTATGCAATCCTGACTCACTGATATAAAGGACCGGAGCACCTAAGCGTTTTGAAGTTTGCAGGAGACCTCGACAAATCTTCATGGATCCTGAGGGACAAGGGACAACTGCATGTCCTTCCAGACGCCAGGCTGGCTCCTTTTGTGCATCATCTTGTTGAGCTGAGGGTAGAGTGCTCTCCATTTTGCCAGCAAAACTCAGAGTTAAAACAATGCAAACCTCCTTCCTTTGGTTCCTCCCTAAGTAGCAGGGGAGCTGGGCAGAGCAAGAGTCTAAACTTCCATGTCAGAATTCAAAGCACTTGGAGAGCAAGCAGGAGATTCAGTTATGAGATGTGTTTGGCTATTTGTGCTCCCTCCTCAGGTTCACTTTTAGTCCTAGAAATACACTTTCCACTCTTTCTTTTCTGCTCCCCAGAAAACTACAGGAGGCTACCCGGGTCTTCCTTCCCCTCTTGCCCTATCCTCCAAGCAGATTTTCCTCATCCTCCACTGTGAGCCCTCCCCCCACCCCACCGCCCCATCCCAACAGCTTTTCCCTTCCTGGTCCTCTGACTGAAGTCACATCACCTCAGGGCGAGGGAGCTACGACTTCTCTGCAAGGAAATCAGACAGCCCTGTCTCAAGGCCTCCTTTCTTGGAAGACCAACATTTTAAAAACTTGTTTTCACAATTTTATTTAACAGTGAAATCTGCCTTTTTCAAGTACAAGAATTTTTAAACATTTTCACACACTGTACACTCACAATTAATATGTTATTCCAAACTATTCACTCCTGTCATCTTCTGTCCACACATAGGCAACATTATGTTCATCTTCACTAGATTCTAAATATTTTACAAACATTTATATTCTTTTTCTTTGACATTCTTTCACTTTAGACTTTTCTTCAACAATAGTTTCACAACTTCCTGGGGTACATTCTTTCAAATAACTTTAATACGTTTATTAGCTATAAATATTTTATCTGAAAACATATTGATCCTGGGCTGAGGAGATAGCTGAGTAGAATAAGGTCCTGAGTTCAATCCCTGGTGCCGCAAAAAAAAAAAAAAAAGAAAAAGAAAAAAAGAAAAGAGTTGAAATGAAAATATATTGATCCTTCCTTCTTGAAAGATTTTTTTAAATATACAATTATATATTAGCAGTTATATATTCTTGGCTTTTATTGTAACTGAAATAAAGCTAGACATAGGTTTTTCTTTTATATTTGAGTTTTTTATTTTGGTTTTATTATGTGTATAATTCATAATGTTTACATTTCTTGTGGGAAGTTAGTGCATGTGAATAATGCATCTTAATTCATTTGTTCATGCCTTTTCCCTTCTTTCCCTCCCTTCCCTCCCTCCACTCCATTTTTTTTTTAATTCTTTTGATACAAGGTCTCACTACGCAGCTCAGACTCATAGTGATCCTCCTGCCTCAGCCTTCTCAGCACTGGGATTACAGGTGTGGGCCACCACACCCAGTTCTGGGGCCAGCACAGTGCGCCTGGGGTTCAGGGGCTGGCACAGCGTGTGATGCTGGGGATCGAACCCGTGTTCTTACATTTCCAGGCAGGCACTTAGACGGCTAAGCTGTGTCCCCAGCCCTCCACTCACCTCCTGATCCTGCTCCCCTTTGAGAACAATCTGCCCCCCTGTTCCAGCTATTATCTATCTTTTATTTTGCTCTTTATATTCACTCTGAGCTTCTCATAGCAGAGATGTCATGCAATATTCAAGTAACACCATATTATTTCACTTTCTATTGCCTTCAGGTCCATCCATCTTCCTACAAAGGACTCCAATGCATATTTTGCATATTTATAGCAGAATAGTACTCAGTTGTGTGTAAATGCCACGTGCTCCTTATCCATTCATCTGTTGGCAGATATATGCTCTGCTTTCCAGATTTAGTTCTCGTGAATAGTGTAAGAGCAGCATTTTTAAAAGAAATTTCAGGGAGATATCAATGCCTGGACTTAAAGGGATAAAGGTCCTGATGTAAGAAATCGAGGCAACAGGGCCAGGGAGATGGCTCAGTAGAATAAGCACCTGCCTGGCA
>NW_004524788.1:2322207-2333918 GCF_000260255.1 Octodon degus
AAAGAGAAAGAGAAAGAGAAAGAGAAAGAGAAAGGAAGAAATCCAGGCAGCAAACAAAAGGGCCAGGGATGGGGAGTCTATGTCTCAACAAGTTTCCTAGCCCCCATCTTGCCTGTCTGCTGAGAAGAGGGAGGTTCGAGCCACATGCTTTGGCACTATTCAAGAGGAAGCCCAGGCCTCTGTCCTCCACCAAGTCACCATTCACATATATGGCTGATACATGACACGGAACAAAGCTGTCACTGATACAAGATGATTTGCAAATGAATCTGGAGGTCAGGATTGCCAAGAGTCCTTACCAAGGGTGACTGCCCTCCCTCGGGCCCCTTGCAACCAAACTGGCCCACCCTAACCTGTCTTCAACAGGCAACTCATTGGAGAACTTCACCCTCCTCCAGTCCTGAGGCTCAGCCTTTCTTGGGATGCCAGAGAGCTCTAATGCAGACCAGAGGGAAGCAGCCTCAGTGCTGCCCATTCAAACTCTCCAACCCCCTCACAGAGACAGGAAAGCCGTGCATCTCCCAGCCCACCTCCTGCCTGGCTCCTGGCAAAACAAGGCAAGCTTTCCATTACTATAGCAAAATACCTGAGCCAATTGACTACTTTGACTTACAGTTTCAGTCCACAGTCAGTTGGCACCACTGCTTTTGAGCCCATGGCAAGGCAGTATTCTACAGTGAGCAGTACATGGTGGGGCAAGCTGGTCACCTCATGGCAGCTAAGAGGCAGAAAGAAAGGCAGGAAAGACCTGAGGTCCCAATCTCCCCTTCTAGAACATTCATCCGACAGGTTAACAGCCTATCACTAGGCCTCACCTCTTAAAGGTGCCACTACCTTCCAGCACCTCAGGCTGTGGACCTAGCCTTTAACATTGGGAACAATGTAGATCCAAACCAGAGCACCAAGCTTGATCTTTCAGGGGTTGCCCCAAGTCTAATGAAGGAGCTAGATGTAGGCACACACAAAACAGTACAGGACAGGCTGACTGCCTCTAATTGAAAGCCCCAAAATACAAAATATAAACTTGTTTTAGCACCAACATGACGTCACACACCACTTCCAATAATGGATAATAGTTAAAACACAAACACACTTAAAAATACTGTACAATTTCTTGCTCTATAGGTCTTGCTTTATCTTGGTCTTAACTATCCAGCAGAAAAGTACAAAAATGAGGTATGAAAAGTAAAGCCATATTAATATGCTGAGCTGTGAAAGGCTCAAGTCAACAACTTCTCACATTGCCAGTTCTACGGATAATCCACTACTATTATGGACTACTGGGTTATATCGGATTATTTTGCAGAACTCATGCACCTGCAATATTTCAGTGGCAATGGAATACCCATCTCTGACAAAATTAAACAAAAAAGGGGGTACAAATGAAGGACCATTTTGTATCTGTATATACAAAATAGGCTAGATATACAGCTACTTTCTCTTAATTCAATGAGAAGAAAGATTTGCACTAATAGAGTTTGGACAAGATATCATGTCTGCATCTCGTACTATGAATAACTACTACGAAGACAACAATATGCAATGTATTATTCTAGCCATCCTACTAATGTGTTTTGAAACTGTATCATTGCTATTTGTTTCTCAATAAAATTAATTTTAAAAATACTGTATAAAAATTATCTTCAGGCTATGTGTATGAAGTGTGTATGAAATACAAGTTTTGTGCTTAGAGTTGAGTCCCATCCTTAGGATGCCTCCTTATTTGTTTGCAACTATTCTAAAGGCTGAAACACTTCTGGCCCTAAGAATTTCAGGTCAAAAATACTTAACATGTGTCTAATATTTGCCCCACTGAAAGAACAAACTATGTGGTAGAGAAGATCAGAAGAGGTGGTGCTTCATTTGAGTCTTGAAGAGTGAAGAGAGGAAATATTCTCCTTAGAGGATGTTTGTGAAGAAATCTCCACCCTGCCATCAATTCCCAGCAAAAGACAAACTCCAAGTGAGAACTTTTCCACTTTTGCCTGTATGAGTTTTATTAATATCCTCTTGGTTAGAGAAAGACTCAATACCAGTCCAATTCCAAGGTTAGAGAAATAAACTTCACTTCTTAATAGGAGTCTTAAAGACTCTGCAGTTACTTTTCACATGGGATTTCCACCACACAGATAAGTGTCAGCTATCACTGTAGTTTGAGCTTGCACAGTGAGTTTTCTTACATGTGGTCCTCCGCTATATCCATGGGAGCCCTGCAGGAATCTAGGGCAAGGAAGAAAACTAGAACACTTCTCATGTTACATGGCTCAGAGATGAGCTTGCCTTCCGCTTCTGCTTATGCATATGAGAAAGTGAAATGGATTAGATGAAATAAAGCCCAAAAGAAGGGTCCAAACCAAGCAGCAGGAAAGAGTTTTGCTCAGGATGCTAAAGGGCGGTCAGGATATGCAGGATCTAAGGTCGTGGCCAAGCAAATGTCCAGGACCCAGAGAGAGCACATCAGTGATCTTAGAGAAAGTCAGATCTCAGATGAGAAAGGTGTGGTCATAGATGGCACAAGAACACGACACAAAGAAGGGCTTATAAGATGGACCCAGGAAGAGCTCACAAAGATGACAGAAGCAGGCAGAAAAAGAGGACACTCTCCTTTCACAGACAGTCAGCTCTCATGCCACTGGCTCTCTAATAAAGCAGTATAAGGCGAGGCATCAGAGCAAAAAATTCAAAGAGCCAAGCCCAGCACACTCATAAAGGCAGTGGTACCCACTCTGTGTGCTGCAAATATGTGGGGAGAGCCAGGGCTGCAAAACAGGTGCTCCAGGGATAAACCAGTCTGCTTATGGTAAACCAAGCAGTACCTGGGACAGACATTTCCAGAGGGAACAGTGTAGGGGACAAGGCTTGTTCCACCAGAACAAACCCATAGCACTGGTGACGAGGAAAACCCAGGAACTTTACCCTTTCCAAGAAGATGGTCTGGCTGTTGTGCCTAGGGATATAGAAATATGTCTGAAGTTAATAAGTATTTTGAAAAATGATGCTATAAGTCATGTTAACATGTACAATGCAATGAAGTACATGCACAATACCCCCTAAGAAGTGCTGACAATGCCCGGCTAGGAGGAGGGTTCAACCAGCAATGTTTTAACTTTTTGAATTGTGAATGCAATATGCATTAAATAAAAATTATACTCTGAATTTTGATCTTTTCTTGAACTTGCCATAAGCAATATGATTCTCTCTCTCTGTGTCTCTCTGTCTCTCTGTCTCTGTGCCTTTCTCTCCTCTCTGTCTCTGTCTCTGTCTCTCTCTGTCTCTGTGCCTCTCTCTCTCTCTCTCTCTCTCTCTCTCTCTCTCACACACACACACACAGCCATCTAATCAGGAAGTTGAACAGCTGAGAGCCTACAGTGTGTTTTTCACTAAACCGGATGGTCAGTAGGTTAAGTGGCTGCAATGCACATTCAACTTCATATATTTTAAACTTACAGTGGATATCTGGACTATAACTCCATTATAAGTCAAGGAGCATTCTTGTTAATCAAATTAATTGATTGAATAAAAACTAAACTAGGTTACAGAAATGATTGAGGAGAGAGGAACAGGTAAGGTATGCCATGAAAAAGCACACAGATATTCAGAACGTGGGACTTTGTATAACTCTGTTGATAAAGCCTCTTGCCATGATCATTTTGAAAGACAAGGGTCAAGGTATAGACTATTATAGAATAAGAGTATAATGAAGTATACCAAGAAAATGCAGTGCAGGAAGTATAACTGAATTCTAATCCTTGAAAAACTAAAATGAACATGTGCAAGATAATTAGGGAAATTATAGCATGAGCTGAATATTCATACTATGAAATCATTGCTTCTTAGCCATGATAATGTTGAAGACTGATAATGTTGATGCAGACAATCGCAGATACATGGTAAGTATTTAGGGCTTGTGCCACTTATTAAAATATTAGCTTTTTGTCCTAAACTCATCCTTCCATATGTGGGGCCCTTGACCTGTATGGGTTTCACAGCTACAAATTTAATCAAATGTAGATTTAAAATATTTTAATTTCATCTATGTTGAACATTTATAGACTTTTTCTGAATATTATTCCCTTAACAATACAGTATGGCACTTGTATGTAGAACATTTATATTAAGTATTATAAGCAACCTAGAAATTATTTAAAGTATATAGGAGAGCATTATAGACCATAGAGCAATATTATGCCATTTTATATAAGGGGCTTCAGTATTTGCAGATTCTGGTATCCACAGGCGCTTCTGAAATCAATCCCCCAGGATAGTAAGGGACAACCATACTTGGCTCTGCAGTGCTGGATCTGGTTCTGTACAACCTATAAGACAGGTTCAGCCAAGAAGAAGGCTCTAAAGTTGGAAGGGAGAAAGTGACTTGCCCCTGTCTACTTTGTGTTCCTGTTCTGTCACCAGGAATGTGGCTTCATCAACCTGCATCAGCTCTTGCCTGCATCAGCAGCTGACTCCAGCCCCTGTCTCAGAGGTCTGAGTCTCAGCCCCATAACTCATGGACCAGAAGAACCCAGCAGCCTCTCAGCTTCATATCAGATGTGAAAAACATGTAGCCTTGCCTCTGAAGTTCTAGCTTTGTTTTGTTCTATTTTGAGGTTTTTGTTGTTGTTGTTTGGTTTGGGGTTTGTTTTATTGTTTGCTTATTGTTTGGATGGTTTTTTGGTTTGATTTTGTCTTCTTTGTTGTGGTTGATTGGTTGGCTAATTGGTTGGTTGATTGGTTGGTTGGTTGGTTGGTTGGTTGGCTGGCTGGTTGATTGGTTGGTTTTTGAGACAGGATCTTGCTATGTAGTTTAGGCTAGACTTGAAGTCACTGTGTAGCACAGGCTGGCCTCAAATGCACAGCTATCCTCAGCCTCCCAAGGGCTATAATTACAGGCACGTGCTGTTATGTGTGGCTTAAGTTTATAGTTTTAATCATTTTAACTTCTTGCTTATATTCTTCCTACCCTAAGTAGAAATTTCCTAAAAATTTCTTGTTCCATGATTCTGTAAAGTTCTTTCCTAGTCTTTCAGTTATCTAGTTAGTAGCCTTCTATCTATTTAACAAGTCATTACAGTAGTCCCCCTTATCAACAGTTTCATGTGCCATGCTTTTCATTACTCCAGGCCAACCACAATCTAAAAATACTAAGATTTGTCTTAACTTTTTCAAGAGAAACTGATCAATCACATAACTGTTATTACAGAATAGCTATAACTGCTATTTTATTGTTATTTTTGCTAATCACTATTTATGACTTATAAATTTAACTTTATCATGAATATATTCATAGAGAGAAAATACAATCTAAAAAGGTAATTTTATTTATTTATTTATTTATTTATTTATTTATTTATTGTGGCCAGCTCAACCCACCCGGAGGATGGGACTGGTGGAGCATGTGGTACTGGGGATCAAACTGTGGTACCTGGGTCCCTGCGTCCCTGCGCTTCCCTAAGCTTGCCTCAGCAGGCACTTTAGACCACTGAGTGATCTTGCTGGCCCCAAGAAAATACAATCTATGCAAGGTTCAATATTATTTGTGCTTTGGAGCATCCACCAGGAGTCTCGGAACATACTCCCCACGGATGGGGTCAGGGCACTGTGCAGTAAATGCTTTCCATTCAGATAACATAAAGTTTCTGTCTCTAAAGTTGATGCAAGGGCCTGAGTTCAATCCCTGGTTCCACAAAAATAAATAAATAAAAATAAAGTTGATAAGTGTGTCACAATATTTGAAACTAGCTTTAAAAAGGTTTAGCAAAATGGAAAAATATAAATACATCAATATCCATAACATACATGCAACATGTACATGCCCACAAATATCTATTTATACAAAAGAAATAGCAAATGCTAGATCTAGGTATGGCGGCAAGGCAGTGATCACTATACTAGACTTTCAGCTTTTCTGAATTACCACTTTTTTATACTATTGGATAAGGAAAAAATAAGGAGAGTAATACCTAATTCACCATTTGTTATAACATTGACATGAAAGTTGAGACATCACTTAGGAGAAAATACCTTTGCAATTTTCTTGAACTTAGCCCAAAGGCCATTCACCCATGAGAGGCTTGGGTCATGCAAGGCAAGCTCCTTGTCCCATCCTGAACAGAAAGCATGTGGATATGTGTGCATAGCCACCCCTGGAGTCAGCCCGCAGGAGCCTGGCTTGGCTAGGAATCCAGGGCATGCCTCTGAATCATTCCAGCGGGAAAGATGTATCTATTTCAATGAAGAAGAGAAGGACCTTCTACCAGATCCCCTGGCAGATAGCAAACAGTTAGAATTGCCCCAGTGCACTCTGAGTCTCTGCCCTAACACCCTTGTGCTCCCAATTAAGTTCCTTTTTCTTGTTCATTCCTCTCACAGAGGCTTGTTATGAAAGAAAGCCTTGCCTAAACCTTCATGAATGTCCCTGCATCTATCTCTGGGCAGGACACTGTCAAGAACTCTTTGCTCCCTTCACGCCTTCTTGGTAACAAAGGGATCTACTAGATAATGTTTACATTCGTACATATCAGACAATGCTGGCAGAGTCAATGTGCCTGGTCACGGTCTGAAGCAGCATGTAGGTATGCTGAGAGGCCCTGGATTCACTTTGGCACTGTCAGATGCCAGTAAACACAGACTCCGAAGCCTCAGCAGAAAACCTGCAAATGCCAAGAGGAAGGGTTGACTATGTCCCATGGACCCAATGAAGGTGAAAGAGAATTATAAGCCAGTACTCTTCAGCCAGAGGATAACGATACATGTATATGAAACTGCTCTATGGTCAAAAATGTGTGGAAAAAAAATTTAAAAAATGTGTGGAAAATACCAAATGAGCTAAAACTAAGCAAACATCTTTACTGAAGGACTTATAATGGACTCTAATATGCCATCGTATATCAGGAATTTTCAACAGACTGTGTAATTTGCAATATATTTCAAAATCATTTGTCTGCAGTGCCAACCCTCTCCCTTTCCAGGAGACTCTCAAGTCCTAGACCCATAGCAAACACTTCAGCAAATGTTGCAGGCAAGTACTTCTCTACTATCAGGAATGGAGAAAATAGACTTAGGTGAAAAATTAACAATAGATCTGTCTCATCTCAAGGGAATATGAGAATAAAATAAATCAAGAGAGAAAGGATCTCAATTTTTCTCATATTTCTCTTCTTCCTTGGTCCTTCCTATGAAACATATGCAAAGGCTCTTAGACCAAAAAAAAGTTATTATTCCAATATTTAAAAGATAGCCCCCAAAAGTTATCAGTGTAGTCACTTAAGCACCAGCTAATGTCTGTGTATTCCATTCTAGTCATCAGTGCATTGAATAAGTGGCTAACATACCCAGAATCCAATATCAGTGCTCTTCAAACTACCTATGTTGGCTTGAGGAGAGTCACAGCTGAAGGCTAATATACCTTAAATCTCTAAAGCTTGTTGCTCTTCATTTCTGACAAATAATTCCTTAGTCTCAAAGTTTGGGTAGGGATAAACATCTACTTGAAACACATCAATTGATGTTGACTTCACTGTATTTATCCTGAGAATTTAATAGCAATTGAGTCTTCTATTCATGATCATGATATAAACTTTCCACTTCAAATAAAGCTCCTGATATTAGTGAGTAAATGCAAATGGAAGTGTGTAATAACAATACAAACAGAATCAAACTTCCAAACCTATAGGTTCTGCATGTGAGGATTCAACCAATCGTGGATGGAAAATATGTTTAACTGTGTGTGCAATGGACACGTATTTTCTTGTCATTGTTCCCTAAGCAATTATCATGTAGCAATTATTTCCACAACAAATATGGTGTATCCGATATGATATATCATCTGTAAATATATAGGAGAATTCCATAGGTTATATGCAAATAGTGCACCATTTTAAATATGAAGGACTTGAATATCTACAGATTCTGGTATCTGAAGGATCCCTCAGCCAATCCCCTGCTATTACTAAAGTATGGCAATACTTACAAGCACATTATGACATACTATATGTTCTGTATCCGGGGAGTACCTAGAAGATAGCCAATGGTAAAGTCCTATTCCCTGAGGAAGCCAGGATCCAGGTGTCCCTAGAATACAATGCAGACCAAGAGGGCAGATGTGGCAGACATGAGCTGACCCTAGGTTGGAGCAAGTTGGGAAGCTCCATGGGATGAGATGAGGATGTGAGACTTGGAACAAGCAGCTTCGATGGCAATACCAAAGTCTCAGTAGAAAAAAAGACTTCACCTACCATGAGGCAGGAGACAAACACAAATAAATAGGATATAAAATTACAACTAATCACATGTGCTAGGTAGATACATATAAGGAACTGAAACAGAGAATATCAGAGAAAATGATTTTAAGATGGAGGTATCACTAAGGTGGTGACACTGTGCTGAGCCAGGACAATGAGGTGAACTTGCTACCTATATATAAAATAATGACACAGTGAGGGAATGAGTGTTCCTGACAGAGGGAACCCCTTATACAACTGTAATTGTATTCAGAGGCCAGGTAGAGGAATTAGCACAGCAAAGGCATTTCAAGAGCTCTACTGCCATGTCTGAAACAAGCAAGGACTTTCTGGGGTCAGAACACCAGGAGCCAACCCAAACTCCACCCGCTCCTTACCTATGAAGCAGGTCAGCCACCCAGCTCACAGCAGCATCTTCCTTCACATGAGCATCTTGTGGGTGGTTTTTAAATGGAAAAGCTTGAGCTAAATGAGCATGAAGGCCAGAAGAATCTCAGCTTCTTATAAAATAAATCATGGGGAAAGTCAAGTTGACTTGGGAAAATGAGGGAGGGAGAGAGGGAAGGATGAGGAGACAGAGAGGAAGAGAAGAAGCAGAGTCAAAACAAAACTTGGCTCCATTACAGCCAGTGACCCACTAAGAGGAGAAAGGGTCAGCCTCACACACAGACCCCCCCCCCAGCTCCATGTGACCGTTGGCTCTTTGCCACAGGGTGAGAGCAGGCCTGGAGGACCCTCGGCCTCCTCACTTACCCAGTTGTAAATTAAAAGGCTGTAATTCCAGTCAGGGATCCTGGTGACATCATAAACCATAGAACCACAAGCTCAGTTCACCAGAAGCCCCAAGATGGAATTACACTCTTTTTTCCATTTGGCAGTGACCAAATGGCAGCTTTGGTCACTGCCATTTTCTCATGATATAATAAAAATGAGCAATATTTTAACTATTTCCTAATTTTAACCTTTCTCATCCCTGGAGTCCCTTCTCCCCTCTCATCTACACCCCTGAATGCTTCCTCCTACAGGGTCCCTCTGGAGATTCCATGCCCTCTAAGCCCCCACATCCTCCAGATCTCCTCCTCTGCCTCCTTGCCTGCACACCTCTTCTGCTCTTCTGGCTCCTCTCAGGAGCTATCAATGCTCTGGCTTCAACCTTAGCATTTTGATTTTTAAGAGAATTCCTGTCTCTTCTGGGTCAAGGCAATGTCTTCCTGGAGAGAAGCCTCTATAGTTTACTTGGAAGCCAGCGCAAAATGGCATTGAAATGAAGTCATGTCTTAAATGAATTGGGGAAATTTACAGCTTAAAGAGGAATCTTTCTGAAAGCAAACTTGTGTTTGAAATATCCTTATTAGGGTTTTGAGTCCTAACTTTGTGACCAGCTTGGCCCTACGCAAGGCACACCTGGGCATCAAGCTTCTTTTTGTGTTGCATTCCCCACCTCTAGCTAACACCAATCCCCAAGTCCTTATGGGAATCTCACCAAATGAGAAGAAGCCACAGGAAGAGAATAATAAAAGTGGTTGTCATTTGGCAAATGGCCTCCATGTCACATTTGCTATCCTTCATCCCTTTCAGAGATTAATTTCCTCATATTATGGAGGAGGGAAGCCAAGGCTCGGAGATGTATTTTGCTCTAAGTATCACAGATAATAAGTATTAAGGTCCCTTATTCATGGTTTACCTTTCCACACTTGTGGTAACCAATGGTCAACCACAGTCTAAAAAGATTAAATGGAAGATTTCGGAAATAAAAAGTTCTCAGGGTTTAAATCATGTGCCATTTTGGATAGTGTAATGAAATCGCATGCCCTGTCCCACCAGATGTGAATCATCCCTCTGTAGTCATTCATGCACATGTTACCTGGTATGGTTTGTGTTTAGATGTTCGCCTTGGCCTCACGCAGTCTTGGGGGTGGACTTTATAGAAATGGCTGCATCTAGACTGTGAATGAGTCCTGGTCCAATGCTGGGATGAAGAGTGCAAGCACTGCCCCCACCCTAGGGCAGGTAGACTGCATACAATATAAGAGACAAAAAGAGGACTGCCTCTCACCTTTCTTGCTGCCTTTGCTTCTGTCTTCCCCTCTGTGAGCTATATTCTGTGCAGACAACCTACTTTGGAGCCAGCCCATTATGGGCTGAAATCTCTACAAACTATGATCTAAGTAAACATTTCTTCCTTTAACTTTGGGTGTCTAGTATTGTGTCCCAGAAATGAGAAGAGTTACCAAGACACTTCCCATCCATGAGGAACTCAGCAGCTGACCAGCTGACACAGTACTGCAGTGATGGTGTTGTACTCTAGTACTCTATTCTGTCACTAACCCTGTGCCTCTGACTTCGGTTCAGCTCATCACACAAGCATTGTGTCATTTCTCAGCACCATAAAAATGACTGTGATAAGATCAAAACTGGGCAAGACCACATTCTCAACTTGTATTTTAGGTAGCACACTCTTGTAATTGTTCTGTTCTATTACTACTTTCTGCTGTTAGTTCTCTTACTGTGCTGGATTTATACATTAAACTTTATCACACGCATGTACCCATAGGAAGAAACAGTATGCATAGAAAGGAGATGGTGTTCTCAGGCATCCACTGGGGAGGAAACTATAAAGCTATAAAGCTCTTGGACTTTGCTCCAGTCCACAGAGTCCACTGGACTCAAAGCCTAGCAATACGTTCCCATTTCCACCTCAAGTAGAACCAGTTTCGCATATGGCTCCAAAGGACTTTAATGATTGATTTTCATTTAACATAACTTTTTATTTCAGGATACAAATTCTACACTATTTTTTGGTGCAAGATGAGTTAAAAACACACCCTGATATTGTGTGTACTTAAAGAAAAAAGTAGATTGTAAAATAACAAAGTAAATTATTTCAAAAGGATTATGGCATCCTCTTAACAAAAATCAGAGTCCTAGCCCAGGTCCAGTGAGTGTGTGGAGAGCTTACTGCTACCCTGCACCAGCGGGACCAGTCCCAGGCCAGGTGCAGCGTGGGCCGGACCCTCGGGCCGCCCCCCACCACTCCGCCGTACCTCCCCCACCCCTCCCGCCGAGTAAGAATTTCTGCCGAATTCCGGGAACCCCCAGACCCAGTCCTAGCCCAGGTCCGGTGAATGTGTAGAGAGCTTCCTCCTACCCTGCACCAGCGGGACCAGTCCCAGCCCAGGCACAGCATGGGCCGAACCCTCTCCCACCCCCTCAGGCCGCCCCCCACCACTCCGCCCTACCTCCCCCACTACTTCCGCCGAGTAGGAATTTCTGCCGAGTTCTGGGAACCCCCAGACCCAGTCCTAGCCCAGGTCCGCAGGGGGAAGGAGCTGAGCACAGCAGGCAGACCCAAGCCAGACGCAGCTGGATAAGTCCAAACTCTGTAGAGCTCCTCCTGAACTTCAGTATGTGTGAAGGTTATAAATACAGCAAAGATCTACAACAAAGGGCAGAAGACAGTGCTACACAAAATGA
>NW_004524788.1:2341356-2344283 GCF_000260255.1 Octodon degus
CAGCTCAACATAACAACATGGCTTTACTTCCTATATTTCGTCTTCATACTTTTCTGCTGGATGGTTAAGACCAAGGTAAAGCAGGACCTATTTCATTACCAAATTAATCCCATATCATTAGACTGCACAATGGAAACTCAACATCTTCTAATATAGGAAGACAATGAACTTGAGAACATCTTGTGAGTTTTCTTGATGGAGTGACTGCCCAGGATCCCACTTGCTATGCACACCCAGCCTTGGCCAACAGCAGAGAAAGCACCACCACTTTTTGTCCTGTACCTAAAGATGCTGATCAGGCCATGGCTCAGGCACACTCTGTATGGGCAGGTCGCCTGGGTTCAGGGTTGGTTGCATCATCTTGAACAAGTTTGGAAACCCATACATAACTAGCTTCCTTGTCTGTAAAATAGGAAACCTCCTCCCTCATCGACCTGTGAAGATTAAATGAAGACACACAGCACTCAAAACAGTGTGTAGTAAACATTCAGTGAATGGCAAATACCTTTTTCTCCTCCTATCACTTCATTGGTTAAAACTCTTATTAATGATAGAAAATCCAACTCGGATATAGCTTACATAACAGAAAAGTCTGAGGGAACACCAGGTTCAAGCATAGCTTCATTCACAGGTTCTTGTAATAGTGTCAGCCATGGTATTTCTCTCTCCATTTCTTGCCTTTCCGTACTCTGGCATAGTTCCATTCATGAACAATCTTCCCATGATGGTTGCAAGATGGCTACAATAACTTCAACCTACATCCTCCCAGAGGCCAGTGCAGTAGAAGAGAATACAACACTAGCCTCAGTAGGTCTGGCACAAATTAGAGAACTCAATCTAACTACAGGGGTAATGACTATCTACCATTTTGCTCATTGCTGACAAGGTTGAGCAAATTTTCATTTAGTGGCATTCATAGTATTCATTTTATTCCAAAGACATTTTGTTCGTTGTATCAAAAATGAGAGGTGGATTCTTTCAAGCAAACTGATTTACTAGAGAGGTGTTCCCAAGTGTACCAATAACAGCCATGATTCTCTGTGCGGCACAAGCCCTTCCTTCCTGTGATCTGTCACTCAGCTGTAACATTCTGCTAAAACAAAAATTCTGATGCGGCCATGCTCTACCTCAGCAGAAATCACGACAATGCCCAAGCCTCATCCCTCGCTCTTTACCTGCACATCCCAGTCCAACCCCCACCTAGCTCCTAGAGCTCCAGGACCCATGGAAAAAATCCTGGCTTTAATTCTCCTGCTTTCTTTGGGAATCGTGTTACAGCAAGTCCTTGCCCTTTCTGAATGGAAATATGCTTTCTCAACCACCTACACCCCTTCCTCTCCAGAGAGACCTGTGAAGCACTCACAAGTTTGCTGACACCCATAGATCCAGATGCCAGCTAATACACTGAACAGCCAAGTGTCAAAACTCTTATCCTCGACATGCTCAGTGACCTGGTCTCAGTGTCCAAGCTGGCTTTGACCAGTAAGTCCTTCTCTCTTTAGGAACATGACTCAACTATCATTTGACTCACACTACCTTAATCCATTTGCTCATTCTCTAAGAGAATCTCCCAGTCTGGGTAATTTATAAAGAAGAGAGGTTTATCCCCCAGAATTCTGGAGAGTAGAAAGTCCACATAGAAAGTGCCAGCACACACTACATGAGTATGGAAAGGACATTCAAGCCACAGGAGTTTTCAAAACTAGAGTTCATTGGCTCTGCTCCTGGGCTGGCTCATGTCTTAGCAGCACTGAGCTGAGGTTGTGAAGACTGTGAGCTTCCTCCCACATCTTTCTCCACCAAGGGGGTCCATCAGGACCTGTGAGGACCTAAACATAAGCCAAAATGAAGCAGAAAGGCTAACATGGTGGTTGGCAATAGGGAGAGAAATAAGCAATTTCACAAAGACTTGCTACACTTATTACAAAATGTTGCAAGGAAAAGTGAGATTAAAAAAAAAAATCTGGGTAAACCTGGACTGTATCTTTCATGTTAGGCTAGGTTTTGTGCAGTAACAATCTCTGGATGACATGCAGCACTGTCTGTAGAAGCTGAGGAAAACTGAGCATTTGCTGCCCAACAGTTTGTGTGTCTCCATGAGGATGGTTCCATTTGGTCCTGGGACAGGCACGGAACTGTAGCAAATGCTGACTTGTGACTTACCCAGGAGACCTTCTTGGGTTATCCTGAGTCCTTCATAGAACATCACTAATAAAAACACTGCCACAAAAGCTTCAGCCATATCTCTGTTTTTATCACCAAACTAGAAAACAGTAGCTCCCCATCCTTAAAGCCAAAGCAGGAGGTCATAAGCATCATCTTCATGTTGCCATCTCCTCCACCCTGAGGGTGTGAGGCTGAAGTCGTTGGGTGATGGTGTGATGGTGGTATGGTGCTTCTGCTGTTGGACATGTAGTTCTTCTCCTTATGCTGGTAATGATCCATTCTTTCCAGGGAAGTTGAGAGCACTGAAGAGGCTTCCCAGGTTGCACTCAGCTGCTGACTCTTTCCTCTCAGAACCTGAATCCGCCACTTCCTCCAGACTTCTCAGAAGCCCCGTCATTTCTGTTCAGTATGATGTGTCGACCACTCCCACAGAGGCCTGTGGATGGGCAGCCAGGCTGAGACAGCAGCACTACCTCCAGTGTGGCCAGTCAGCACCCAGAATGGGATGAGAGCAATGAAATGACGTGTGTCGCCCTCAGTCTACACCTCATGGGCCAGAACCAGGCCAGACTGCAAAGGATCAGAAAGAGCGGCACCACCAGGTGTTAGGAGAGGGGGCGCTTTGAATGCCTGATGAGCGGCACTCATGTGATCCGCTGTAGGCGAGCTCAGGCCTTGCTTTTTTTTTTTTTAATATTTATTTATTTATTTATTTATTTATTTATTTTGTGTGTGTGTGGCCAGCTCAGCCCACCAGGGGG
>NW_004524788.1:2344383-2349358 GCF_000260255.1 Octodon degus
ATTTATTTATTTATTTTGTGTGTGTGTGGCCAGCTCAGCCCACCAGGGGGCGGGGCTGGCTGGCATGTGGTGCTGGGGATTGAACCACGGTCGCTGTGCTTTGTTTTGCTTAGCTTGTTCTAAGTAGGTGCCTTAGACCACTGAGCCATCTCACCAGCCCCTCAGGCCTTGCTTTGAGAGAGGAAATGGAAAGATAGGTGGGGGTGAGGAAACTGGAGGTGCAGTGAACGGAACTCGGGGTCCCACGAGCATGCAATTCTGCCCACTGAGCCTCCAGCTACCGTTTGTTGCTTCAAAATGAAGAACTTGAGTCTCCATCCCAGATTGGATTGAAGACTTTGAGTCTCCTTCTGTAACAAGGACCTCTGGCTATTTGCATGCACATTAATATTTGAGAAAAGTTCTGGTGTGTGCATTGAATGAAAGTAGGTGATGTAAGGGTATCTTTGTATTTTTTATTGGTCCATTTTAGAGCAATATCGTGATCACATTCAATGTAGGGAATCTGTACCTGCCCATGATATAACCTGCTTCTTTTTTTCCCCACTCCCTTCCCTTCAACCACCTTCCCTCTTTATTTGCAAAACCTTTGTTTCCATTTTTCCTTCTATTCTTTTCTTGTCCATTCTTTCCTTTCCCCCTCTTCCCTCCCCTGCTGCCCTTCTCATTTGAACATTTTCTGCCTGTTTCACAATATCTATTATACATTTTGGTCCTCATTTACACTTTTAATTTCTCACTGTAGAGAGAAATTAGAGAAACAATGCAGTATTTACATCTCTGTGTCCAATTTATTTCAATTAATAGGATGGTCTCAGGGTATATCCATTACATCCATTTAGCTAGAAATTTCTCAAGCAGAGTAGTATGCCATTGTATTTTAAAACATCCTTTTTATCCACTCATCCCTTGACAAGTATATGAGCTGTTTCCAAGATTTAGCTATTACAAACTTTGCTACTATACATACAAATGTACCTATGTCACTGCGGTATATGTTTTTAATATTGGGGGGAAGACATCAAGAAGGGAAATAGAAAGTAGAACTTCTACTTTTTTGAGGGATCTCCACACTGATTTCCACAGTGGTTGCACCAGTCTACACTTGCACCAACAGTGGAGAAGGAATCCTTTTTCCCCATATCCCTGGCAGCATCTGTTATTGATTGATTCTAAGAGGGTACAGGCAATCTTTGTGGAGTGAGATGGAATCTCAGTATTGTTTTAATTTTCATTTCTTGAATGACTAGTGGTGTTGGACATTTTTTCAGATATTCACTTGCCACTTCTACTTCTTCATCTGAGAGAAGTTTCTATTCAGTTTAGATGCCCATTTTTTATTAGGCCTTTAAATTTGAGGGGTCTGGGCCTTCCAAATAGCTCAGCAAATTAAAGCACCTGCTTAGGCAGACACAGCAGCCAGGGTTCAATCCTGACATGCTGTGCCAGCCCTGCCCCTGGGACACACTGAGATGGCGACTGAGACTGAGCATGGTGGTGCACACCTGTAATCCCAGCACTTGGGAAGCTGAACACAGTTGGATCACTATGAGAGCAATCTACCTAGTGAACCCTGTAGACCCTGTACTAAAATACAATCAATCAATCAATCAATCAATAAATCAATAAATAAATAAATAAATTTGGGGGCCTGATTGTCTTTTAGTTCTTTGCATATTTTAGATATTAGTCCTTTATCTAAGAATAACCAGCAAAAATTTTCTCCACACTGTGGGCTGTCTCTTCACTCTGTTGGTGGTTTCTTTTGCAGTACAAAGGTTTTTTAATGAGATCCCAGTTTTTGATCCTTTATAATTCCTGTGTGGTCATGGTTTTGTTTATAAAGTCTTTGCCTACATCATTGTCTTCAACACTTAAAACATCTTTGTTTGTTTGTATGTTTGTTTTAGTTTGGGTTTTTTGCAGCATTGGGGATTGAACTCAGGACCCTGCACTTGCTAGGCAGGTGCTTGTTCTACTGAACTATCGCCACAGCCCAAATCTTTTTTTTTTTTTTTTTTTTTCTGGTACCAGGGATTGAACTCAGGATCTTGCACTTGCCAGACAGGCCCTTATTCTAAAGAGCTATCTCCCTGGTCCCATCTTTGTATTTTAATAATTATTTTATTATATTTCTCTATACTAAATCACACTATTATTCTCATCTATGGAAGTGACATGAGATAAAAGAATTTCTCTCATTAAAATTTAATTTCAAAGAACTACTAGTTAAACAGTAATACAAATAAGTCATAAATGTAGGACAAAATGTGAACAATGCAACATGAATACCTAGAATCTGTGGACTCTGCCCCACTGGGAACATTCTCAGCCTCCCCATCCCCCCCCCATGAGGCCATCCCTCTTCCCTTACTCTCGCCCTCACCCAGCTCATCTATGACCAGCCTCCCACAGTCACCATGAAGAGGAGACAACACAGCCACATGCCTGAGCAGGCAAAGGAAAATGGCAGTTCCATTTCAAACTGAGAAAGAAGAAGAGGCATTGAACCATCCAACATATAAGATTTCAGTCACCAACCAACCACATAAAGACAGTGGCCCCACAAGATGATAATGGAGCTGGAAAATTCTTGTTGCCTATAGGCATTATCACCTTTGGCACAATGCATTCCTCATGTATTTGTGGAGATATTAATGGAAACAATCCTACTCTGTTGCTATTTACATAAAAGCTTAGCACATACAATTAGACTCAGTAAGTATACTTGATAATAAAAAATGACTGTATTACTGGCTTTGTATTTGCTATACTACACTTTGTGTCTACTTTTGAAAAATGTTTCTTTTTTTTTTTTTTTTTTGGCAGAACCGGGGATTGAACTCAGACTTTTGCGCTTGCTAGGGAAGCGCTTATTCCACTGAGCAATCTCCCAGCCCTGAAAAATGTTAACAATAAGTAGCATGTGTTGTTGTGCTAGCAACAGCCTCAGATATATCTACCAAGTGTCTTGATGGCATTCAGGCCATGTTGAATGACCCACCAATACCAATGTGGTTTGCTCACATAAAATCTATGGTATTTACACTGTAACAAAATCACCTCATGACACACTTCTCAGAACATGTCCTCAGGATCAAGTGATGCATGACTACTGGGAACTAACAAGCTTTATAAGTGGGTGATTGGAACCTCAGTTACCCACCTAATTTCCTCATTTTTCCAATCATGAACACGCATGTGTATTCAGCCTATGTTTTCTTCTTGTCTCTGTCAAAGAAGAGCCTTCTAACCATGGATCTCATGAGAGATACATCAAATATTTCCACTCCCCAATTCTTGCTTCTAATACCTGGTGATATGGAAGCTTACTACTTCCCATCTCCCAATGTTTGGCTGGGGCCTGGCTCTAGCCCATATGTTACATCTGTCATTTAAGTGTTCTCAGCCTATCTGGGATGCAAACTGACCACCTGAGAATAGTGGCCACTCTATCAGCCTGGCTACCAATCCACTGCACTTGCAATAAATATGTATGATTACAAGCCACTGGGATTTAGAAAACATTTGTTACCACTGCAAAACTTAGCCTAACCTGACTAGTACACCCACTGTCCCTTGCATCATTTTGCATGTTGGAAAACCAAGAAATAGCTGACAGATTCCCATGCCATCTCTGGTACCCAGTCACCTTGTGGTACAAAATTTTATTCTAAGTGTTTTGTACAAACCTGCTGAAGTTCAGTGAGGCTTGATCCCCCTTCCTTGTAACAAATGTTTTCCCAGATAACCTACTTGCTTGTTGTGGACAGTGTTCCATCAGTGTAGGCTATTTCAGATACACACACCCAAAAGCAGGCTGACAAAGGAATACATGACTGTAGGAGGACTCATGTGTGGTAGAAAATACAGTGAACTGGGACTAAACATTGTGGACTCAATTCTGCCATTGAGTTAGTTCTCTGGTCTCAAGTGAAGGGCATGTGAAAGAAATCCAATTTAAACAACTGAAGTAAGAAACAGAAAATTAAAACCTCTCAAAGATGTCAAGAAAAAATTGCATCCCTCCACAGTTTCACACTGCTGTGTCTATGGGCTCCTTTCTCAGATCTGCTCTTCCTCAAAGATGGCCACCAGAAGGCACAGGCTCCAGCAGCTCAGACCACAGGAGAAAAGACTTCCCCTTTTCTAACAGCTGCATTAAAAAATCAGCAAATTTCATTGGTCTAGTTTCAGTCACATGCCTATTATCCCTAAACCAATCACTGTGGTCAGGGAGCTCCAACTGCTCTGATTGGCCAGATAAGGGACCCATGTTCACTTCTGGAATTGGAGGTAGGAGCAGGCTCAGTTAAAATGCATGGACTCGGGGCTGGTGAGATGGCTCAGTGGTCTAAAACACCTACTTAGAACAAGCTTAGCAAAGCACAGGGACCACGGTTCAATCCCCCAGCACCACATGCCAGCCAGCCCCGCTCCCTGGTGGGCTGAGCTGGCCACACACACATACACACACACATAAATAAATAAATAAATAAATAAAATTTTAAAAATAAAAAATAAAAAAATAAAATGCATGGACTCTTTCCTCTGTGGCTCCATAATCTCCTTGATCCGAAAATTTGGGACACCACTGAGTTGAAAGTGATCGATGATGTAGAGTCTGCCTAAGGAGAGTCACATGGAGAGAAAACATTCTCTCAGGCTTTCACAGAGAGCAAATTGGTCAAGCCATGGTCATGATTCATCCACATGGCTGACACTGACTAAACATCTGCAAACTGCGCTACAGGGTTTAAGGGTAAATCCTGAAGGGATTTGACTGACCGTGGCAGATATAAAAGTTACATTTCTTGTTATATGGGTCTTGCTTTATCTTGGTCTTAACCATCCAGCAGAAAAGTATAAAAACAAAGTATAAAAAGGAAAGCCATATTGGGCTGGGGAGATGGCTCAGTAGAATAAGCGCTTCCCTGGCAAGCACAAGGGCTTGAGTTCAATCCCCAGTTCCGCA
>NW_004524788.1:2349458-2354427 GCF_000260255.1 Octodon degus
AAAAAAAAAAAAAAAAAGTAAAGCAATATTAATATGCTGAGCTGTAAAGGCTCAATTCAACAGCTTCTGACATTACCAGTCCTATAGATAACCCACTACTATTATGGACTACTGGACTATATTAGACTACTGTGCTGAATTCATGCACTTACAATACATGAATGGCAATGGAATAGATATCTCTGACAAAAGTAAACGAAAAGGGGATATAAATGGACCACTTTCTAGTGAAATATATATATATATTTCATAAATAGCATAAATACACAGCTACTTTCTCTTAGTTCAATGAGAAGGTTTTGAACTAATAATGTGTAGACAGGATATCATGTCTGCATCTTATACTAGGAATTACTACAAAGACAACAATATGCAATGTATTAATTATTGTAACTGTGCTACTAACCTGTTTTGAAACTATCTCATGCTACTTCTTTCTCAATAAAATTATTAAATTATAAAAAATAAATAAATAAAATACATGGACTCAGGCACTGGGGAGATGGGTCAGTGGAATAAGCATTTCCCTAGCAAGCACAAAGGCCTGAGTTCAATCCCCAGTTCCGCCAAAAAATAAAATACATGGATTCAAGTTGGAGAAAAAGTAGAAAATCAGGATTACCAAAAAGCAAGTTATCAGGCTCAAGGGAATTCATTCAGATCAACCAAAATGTTGGGAGCTTTTATATTACCCATAATTTCAATTATCATAAGTGATTTATCATAAATGATATGAAAGTCTAGAAGCCAGGATCACATCAGAACTGTGTACACAAGTCAGTATATCTATCTGCTCAGCAGACCAGACTACGGAACCGTGAAGTAGAAGAAGTAGTAGGACAGTAGCCCTAACATGCTGTGGGTGCCCCTGATAGATAAACAAATTCTAAGGTAATGATAAATATTACCTCTTTAAATATAGAAGATTTTTCTATAGGCACAAAAAAGATTTGGTTTTAAAGTACTATTTATATCACATTAGAATAACTGAATAAACCACCATGGTAGACGGAAAAACAGCCATGGCTCTTGAAGACATCCTTATTTTAATCTCCAAAACCTATGAATACCATGTTATTTTACATGGTAAAAGAGAAGACAGCTAATCAGCTTATCTTTTTTTACTTAGTATACGTGCTGCTGAAGCAAGCACTCATCAGCTCATCCTGATATCTGGAGATTATCCTGGGCTATCTGGCTAGGTGAATCCATTTCAATTACAAGGGACCTGAAAAGTAGAAGTTGACAGGAGGTGAGACAGAGTGGTTCAGGGAAAGAAGGATTTCACTCACCTGTGCTGACTTTGAAGCTAGAGGGAGGCATCCAGGAGTGCTGGAACACAGGTGCTTCTAAGAGTTGGGAAGTTCAAGGAAACAGATTCTTCCCTATAGCTTCAAGAAAATGCACAACCTGGCCAATGCCTTGATTTTAGCCCAGTGAGATTCATGTTAGAATGTTTTAAGTTTATTGGTACAATTTAGGTATATATAATGAACATATTCATTATAAGGAATTTATATCTGTACAGGATATACCTTGATTCCTCTTTTTCCTATTCTCATCCCCTCCTTTCAAACCCCCTTCCCCTCCCTGTTCAGAATTTCTAAACTGCAGAAATATAATTTGTTGTGTGTTATGCCATTGCTTAAAGTAATTGGTTACATAAACTGATACAACTGTGTTTCCAGCTACGGGAGCAACTAATTTTTAAGAAAAGGCAGGGTGGTATCAAAGCATTTATTTTGTCCCTGTGGCCAAGAAGATGGAAATACTCTGATTAGCCAGGACCAGGACCCATGTACCCCCCCTTAAGGCTGAGGCGGAAGTAGCCTTAGTAAACCAAATGGACTGAGAGGTGGCCTTTCCCAAGAAAAGAGTGTTACATTACCAAAAAGAGAGTGTTATTTGCTACAGACAAAAGCAACTACAGGCCACTACAGCTGCCTACCTCCTCCCATCCTGAGCAATTCTAAGGCAAATGCTTTGTCAAGCTCACAGGAAGCTGCAAAAGTCCTACATGTAGCATCATTTTAATGCAAAGTGACACTGACAATCTTCCTTAGAATAAAAGAAATCACAAATTCCAGGGAGTAGCTGTAGGGAGCAGCTCAAGTCAAATGCAGGGCCACTGGCTAATGAGAATCTGGTTACAGTGAATTAGCTACCATTTAAAGTGAAAGTCTGCAGGGATGAGATTAAAAAGAGTTTTAACGAAGAATTATTCGAACATCAGAATTTAATGTCCTCAAATCTTTTGTGGACAGCGATCTTATTTTAAGACTCTGGACACTATGTCTGGTTTTCTTATGATTTGGAAAGAAAAAAGGGGAAGGAAAAGAGTTAGGGAGGGAAGAAGAGAGGCAGGGAGAGAGGAAAGGAAAGGAGACAGGAGCAGAGAGAAGAGGAGAGGGGAAAGGGAGAGGAAGGGGAAGAGGACAAGCAGAGAGGAAAAATTATACATAGTGAGAAAGAAAAAAGGGAAAGAAAAGAGAAAAAAAACTACATACACCCACAAAATCAACATTTGATTCATACTTTCTATGTGCCAAGAAGCAGTGCACAGTTACAATTATAGCCTAAATTTGGTTACATATAAGGTACATTTTTCCAACTAACTGGACATGAAGCATAATCTCACTGAGGCTTGATCTGAATTTCCCAGCCCTGTGCAAGAATCCCTGAGCCAACGAGCTTCTCATGCTTCCTCTTCCAAGAACTACGTGGTCATGTTTTTGTTTTTGTTTTTGTTTTACCTCTTTTCTATTTCTTTTCTCATGGATTTGTAGGGGTTCTTTTCATATTCTTTTCTTATTTTGTTTTATTTTATTTATTATAAAGAGAATAAAGATAATTTCAAAATTAGAAACTTTTTTTAAATAAATGGAAATGATAAACTGATGAATTGAAATACTTCAAATTGATACAGGGAGAAAAACTGATCAGAATTTTAAAAAACAAGATGATATATATTGCATATTGTCATCTTCAAAGTAGTTGTTCAGATTACCAGATATAAGCATGTAAAATTGGTCAAAAATTAAACATTAATTGTTCCTTTCAATAAACCAATAGAAATTAGTATTATAATTATCTAAAGAAAGAATTATCATGCATATATGATAGCTAAGATAATTGTATTACTAATTTATTGTTATATTCTTGACACCAACCTTTTTCTGTCACGTGTACTGCAAGTTCAGTATCTTCTCCGAGTAAGTTATCATTATGTTGCAGGCAGCCGAATTAGATAGAAATATTATAGGCAGTCAGACAGGGCCAGGCTCTCAAAGGAGATAACACAGAAGACAAGATATCTTGCAACTCTGGAAAGGACAGGTGTTCCCGCGGTGGGCCAGGCCTAAAGACCAAAGATCAAACAAATGCTGACCTCCCTAAAGATTGGCATCCGAGATTGATCATCAACCTGAGGGAGACCAAGAATCATTAATCGGAATACTACTGGATGGCTACATGATAAAATCCTGTTCTACATTCATGCCCACTTGCTACATGACTCGCTTCCCCATTTGGTCCTGGACTTAATCAATTTTACCTGAGCAATGGTGCTTGTAATCTCATTGGTTGACCATAGTTTTGTCCCACCTCACATCCACCTAAGTGAGTTCCCATGTTTTCTACCACCTTAGACATGCCTCACCGCATGGTTTTACTCTATAAAAGTCCCTGGAAGAGACAACTTCCCAGGGACAACCCACTCGGGCCCCCCTCCTGTCCCTCTCTCAGACAGGAGCACTTTTTCTTTCAATAAATATATTCTGCTCATAACCTCCATTTGTTCCTAAAATTCATTCTTCAGTTTTAGAGAACACAAACTCATCCAGGTCAGGTTGGGAGATCATTTTTCCCTATGTCATTTGGAGGTTCCCAGTATCATTTGGAGGTCACCCACCCGAGATCAGTTTTTCTCCCTGTATCAATTTGAAGTATTTCAATTCATCAGTTTATCATTTCAATTTATTGAAGGCAGCTTTTAGTTAATAAAAGGCCAGTTCCTGTTTTTATTTATTTTCATATTTGTTTTTTGTTTGATAAGAGAGAAAGAAATGTTAATCCTACTTCAAGAGGATTTACTTTACTGGCTCCCTGTATCAACTATCTTCAAATAACTAGGAACTTCTGGAGTTCAAAAGTAACACAGTGCAAGATAATAACTTTTTACTCAGGCTTTTCTCTGTCAACATTCCTAATCAGCACCAGGAAATAACCCAATATCTTTCCCTGGAAGGCACCAGATCAGATAACAGTCAAATGTTGAGCAACAACAGTTTGCTTAACGAGGGACCGTATATGTGAAGGTAAAACCCTAAGAATACATAATGCAGCTGAAAGACTGCTCTGCCTGAGTATACTTGCTGTTCCTTTTCTGTGTTCAGATACACAAATACTTGACCACATGTTACAACTGCTTAGTGTTCAGTACAGTAAGGTTCAATGCTGGAGCAATGGGCTATATGCCCAGATATACACTAGGCTGCACCACCTAGGCTTGTGCATGGATACATTATGATATTTATACAATAAGAAAAACCACCCAATGACACATTTTTCAGAAAGTATCCTCATCAAGTGACACATGACTACAAAGAAGGTCAATGTTCTCTCACACTGTTTACCTCAAAAACAGTGCCGCAGACAGCTCAGTGGCATAAGCGCCTGCCTGGTAAGCACAAGATCCTGAGTTCTATCCCTGGTAAAGCAAAAGAAAAAAGAAATTAAAGATTTTCAAGTTATTTAAGTTTCTTTTGTAGAATTAGCAAACATGCTAGTTGCTTAAGTAAGGCACTTAAAAAGCATTTATCAAGTTGTTTTCTAGTGAGATATCCACACAAAAAAATATTGTCCTATTACTTTCCAGTACACAAAAGAATATATTATCTTTATGGAAAATCCCATAAATGCATTGGATTTCATTCACCATCATGCAATAAAAAAAAAAAAAAAAAAAAAA
>NW_004524788.1:2354527-2370724 GCF_000260255.1 Octodon degus
ATATTATCTTTATGGAAAATCCCATAAATGCATTGAAATCCTGTACACCCTGTGCTAAAGGCAAAAAAAAAAAAAAAAAAAAAAAACTCTTCTAAAACTGGAGGAAAAACTCAGTGAAACCCCTACCTCACACCATATTTTTTTTTTAAATCTGGTGGGGTAAAATTCTAAATGATAAAATAAAACACTGTAGGAAAAAGTATAAAACACTTTCAGAAGGTTATGGGAAATCTTCCTAGTAAATAAGCATGAAAGTCAGAAAAACCCAAGGAAGAGTAAGCAAATCCAAAACACAACTTTACTCTTTTAGGGTATAAGATTCTTTTTTTTTCAGAACTGGGGATTGAACTCAGGCCCTCTCTCTTGCCAGGCAGTGCTTATTCTACTGAGCCATCTTCCCAGGCCCAAGATTCTTAATTAGGTCAATTCAAAGTGAGTGAACAATAAAAACATCTATTCACCCAAAAGTAACAGTAACAATAGGAGAAACCTGTATTGGCTAATATGGTTTTTACTGCATCATCTAGAACCTAGACTCTACCTTGTGACTCTGCCATTCCCAGCTATTTGGTGTTGGCCTTGGGCTGTCCCAAGGTGCTGCTGCTGCTGCTGCTGCAAGCTCTGCATCCTGTTTCAACCACATCCAGAGGACAAAGAAGGAAGAGGACAGCACCTGACTCTCTTTCAGAGAATACGAAACTGTCCCGTGGACTTCCCTTCCCAGAACCTCCAGGAGACTTCCCTTTGCCTCTCACTGGCCGGAAGTCTGCCCCATGTCTGTGCCTAGCTCACAGAAGTAGTAGGAGTAATATTATGAGGGTCAGCGTACACCAACCAAGACTCACCTGAGAGGGAGCACTAAAGGTCACAGCTACCCTGTCAGCAAGGAAGAAGGAAGAATGGCTATTGGGTAAGCAATTCACAGTACTTACCACAGATAAAGTAAAACCCCTCCTCTGCGCAGTGCTTAATGACTGACTTTAACCTATGGGCTAAGTTCTTCTTTGGAAACTCACAGTCAAGCACAGGGTTGGCAAACGTTTTCTGTAAAAGATGATGGGTATTTTAGATATGAGAGTCATTTGTTACCTCACACAATTACTAAACTGCTGCTGTGGTAGTTTAGACCTAGAAATTTGCTCCAAAGGCCACGTGTTAAAGCCTTGGCTCCCAGGTAGGAAAAATGGTAGGGCCCATGGCCTCCTGGGAGGCATTTCTGTCCCTGCAGACATGGCCTTGGAGCCCTTCCACTTCTCTCTTTTGTTCCTACAACAGAGCAGTGTTACTCTGTTACATACTTCTGTCACAATGTGCTGCAGGCCACTGAGCAACAGGTCAATAAACTGTGAACCAGAGCCTCCAAAGCTGTCCAAATAAAAGGAAACCTTCTCCCTTTCAAATGTATTATCCTAGAGTTTTGTTTTGTTTTGTTTTGTTTTGTTTTGTTTTGTTTTGTTTTGTTTTGTTTTGTTTTGTTTTCCAGTGTCAGGGATTGAACTCAGGACCCTGCACTTGCCAGGCATATCCCAAGTATTTTTCATAGGAATAGAAAACTAACATATCTCCCATTTAAAGTTAAAAAGAAGGGCTGGGGAGATGGCTCAGTAGGATAAGTGCTTCTCTGGCAAGTGCAAGGGCCTGAGTTCAATCCCTGGTTCCGAAAAAAAATAAATAAATAAAGTTAAAAAGAGGTATAGATAGTACTTAGACAATGACATAGCTGGCCTTCAATAAAAACAAGAGAAGTAGAGAGCCATATGGATTTTGACCCATGGACTGCAGTTTGTGAATCCCCAACCTGGTAGAAAGACACGTGTCAGCCAAGATCTCACACTGGCTGTACACACATTCTAATTGGCTAAGTCAAGATCTAATCAAGATACATATTTTCCAGTTAACCACAGTCCTCACTATTCCTTATTGCCTTCAGCCATGTCACTTTTTGTAATTTGTAATGATTCTAGGGTAAAAGTAAAGGCTCTTTCATCCAAAGTTCTAGGAAACATCTACTTATTCATTTATAGGATCTTCTTTTTGTACTTAAATTTCATAAACAAGCACTAAGTAATGCAACTGACCCACCGTGAACCTTGGGATACTTTGGGCCTGCCAACACACACACAGTGCACATACATGAACTAAATTAGTTGAGCCCTTCTTTTCCAGGAATGGAGTCCCAAGGACCCTGTCCTAACCCTTTCTCAGGAAGAGATCCACAGTGGTCCTGGTTGACAAGCTACATAGTAACCTAATCTCCACATTTTGCTGACGAGCCACACTCCCGTGGTTTATGAGCTCAGTGGAATCTCTCAATAGAATTATACCCTTTTATTGAGTCCTGAACCATATATTATCATGAATACTAACCCAGTTCAAATGGTCCATCCCTTCTGCCTTAGCATTAGACAAAGCCTGAGTAATTACCCTTCTTGTCAAAGTATGTGTTTTCTTTGGCATTGAACTCTGCTGTAACCTAATGTGTCTGTTGGACTCCTGTACTACACCTCCAGGGTCCAATCCGGGCTGTCCCTGAGTGGTCATTTGGACAAAGACCATGGAAAAAATGAATGTTTCTCTTGCCATAAATAAAAAGGTTAGCAAAAAAAAAAAAAAAAAAAAAAATTGAAGTGCGAAGCCAGACATGGTGACACATGCCCATAATCCCAGCATCCAAGGTGAGACAGGAGGGCCACAAGTTCAAGGCTGGCCTGGACTACATAGTGAGAGCTTGCCTAAAAGCAAGACAAGAAAGAAAAAAAAATTAAAACTGCGGGCTCAACTTCACAGCGAATGGCCACCTCTCTTAGAGAGAACAGCCTTTGGGTAGAGACAAGCTCTTGAGAAACAGCCTTCCTATCTTCAACAAGCCTAGCACATAGGCACTCCTGAGGAAGGTGCTTTCATAACAGTTCCAAACAAGGAGAAGCGCAGTTGTCCCTCACAGGTTCTACAAATATTGATTTGTCATTAGCCATGCGTCAGCTACCATTGGGCAACATGGGTACCACAGGGGATGGAAAAGCCCAGACTCTGACTGGGCAATGTAGTTGAAAGCAGAGCTGCGGCAAACATAAGTAGGTCATCAAGGCCATGAAAGTAGGTTGTCCAAGTGATATGAAGGGAAAGAATAGGATACTGTGTGTATTCATTTGCTGGGACTGATGTAGCAAATTATCACCAAGTGCGTGGCTTAAAATAGCAGAAATGTGGGCCGGGCATGAAGGTGCACACCTGTAATCCCAGCCTTTGGGAGGCTGAGGCAGGAGGATCACTGTGAGTTCGAGGTCTGCCTGGGCCACATAGTGAGTTCAAGGCCAACCTGAACTACATAGTGAGACCCTGCCTCAAAAAAATAAATAAATAAATTTTAAAAACACAGCAGAAGTGTATTAAAATTTCTCAAAGTCCTGGAGGTGAGTAGTCCAAAATCCAGGTGTGAACAAGGCTATATTCTCTCCACAGGTTCCAAGGCAGAATCCTTCCTCGCCTCTTCCTGACTCAGCTGCATTGCTCCGAGCCCTGCCTCTGTCTTCACCCAACCACCCAACCTTCTGTGTCCTTATAAGAAAAAGAACCATATGAGGTAGGAGAACAGGAACAGTAGCATAAACACAATTTTATGTTTTGTCACTTTTCACATACAATTTTTTTAAATTTAATTATAATCTCCATTAGAATAAAAACTACATTTTGCCCACTTTTGCACCCTCTGGCTTGCAAAAAAGATCACACTGCACATAAGTACTGCAAAGTGATCACAAAAGCTTCCCCAGACCTTGAGTCCTTGCTCTGGCCTTCTGAAGTCTTCTTGCCCCATCTACAAAGTTACTGAGCTCAAAATGGTCTGGTCTTAATTAAGCTTTGGCAACATTTGCCATGAGTGATTGGTGAGATTTTTCCATCATTCCTCAAAATGGATTCGCTCCTGCTGAGGTGGAATGAATAGCCTAAGGCAAAGGGGCATAGGTAAAGGGGGAGTGCTCACCAGGTGGACAGGAAGGGAGGAGGAGCAGCCCGCTGCAAGGGGCACCTCACTCTCCACTGCAACGAATGCAGACAGCAAGATCCCCTTCTACCCGAAGCATGTTGTCAGACGGATCCTAAGGGAGGGAAAAGAGTAGAGGTGAGGGTCTCCAGGAAAAGCCAGCAAAAGGCCAAGGGGTTACAGAGCTCACCACAGACCCCAGAGCCGGGGAAGAAGGAATTGTGTTTAATTCAACTGTATGCTTCCTTCCACCTCCATCCTAGCATAGAACCCAGCACTCCCTGAGCCTGGTTGGTCACATGGATGGTTGGCTGGTTCATTGTTTGGCAAGCTATGCTTGGTTGGATGAATGAACAACCAAAATCTCCATTCTTTTCCTGAATACCACTCGACAGCGTGCATATGTACACGTGTACGTGTGCAGGCGCAGGCGCATGTGTGTAGTGCTGGAGACTGAGTCAGGGCCTTTGCACTGAGCCAGTCCCCTGCCGCCTTTTATTTTTTAAGATAGGGTCTCACTAAAAAAAAAAAAAAAAGATACGGTCTCACTAAGTCCCGCTAAATTGCCCAAGCTGGGCTCGGGTTTGGGATGCCCTGCCTCATGCGCACCAATCCAGGTGTGCGGCCAGCCCCTAAGCACCTTCTTTGAAGAATTGATAATGCTGGTAAAGTCGTTTTGGTCTCTTCTGCTCTAAACCAACCCCACTTTCTAGTCTGAGAAAGCAAGTTAATGGCTTCTTAGCACCCCCATGTCCTCCAAGAGGCTCATGAGCTGCCAAGAGGAGCCCGTTTGAGGCATCCACCTGAAAATCTCATTTTATTAAAACTAACTTCAAGCATTGGTGTTATTACTCCACCTTTATTCCTTCTAATGCTTTACAAACTTCCTCCCTCAAATTCAAACATTTTTAAGCACTTACTGTGCCATAGAGCAAGTAGTCTGTAAACTTTAAAGCTCACAGAACCCCCTCAAAGAATTTTGGTTCTCTACTTGGTCTTTGGACGTGTTTTCTTGACACGTAAAATTTTTATCATAAATTTAAATTGCACAAAGGGTGCAATTTCATTGTATTGTAAATATTGATGTTTTATAAATAAAACTGTTACATCACTTTTTCAGTGTTTCCAATGGTATCTAAATAGCATAGCAATTTGATAACCACCATGAGCTATTTTTTTAAAGGCATGAACTCTTTCTTATGAGTCAGAAAACTGCATTTTTCTTTTTTGAGATCAAATTTATTTATTCTGATACAATTTTATGCTAGAAAGCTTTCTGTCATCACAATTCTATGTACAATTCTTAGTGTCATAATTCTACGCAAAAAATATAAAAATGGAAACTTTTATTTTCTGTCATCATTAGGCTCTGAGTATTAATTTTTCTCCTCTGGACTGAACTATCATTGCAGTTAATTGTATGCATTGAATCAAGAAACATAATTTTTAAAAAGGGGGCCAGTGATATAGCACAGCAAACTAAGCCTGCCTGCTTAGGAAAGCACAGGGACTGGGGTTAGATACCTAGCACTGTGCCAGCCCCACCCCTGGGCACACTGAGCCAGCGACAGAGTTCAGGCGTGGTGGCCTATGCCTGTAATACCAGCAGTGGGGAGGCTGAAAACAGAAGGATCATTATAAGTCCAAGCTTATAGTGTAGTACCAATTACATAAATTAAAAGTTTAAAAAATGCATAAAAAATATCCTGAACTGACTATGTAGCTCAGGCTGGTCTTTAGCTCCTGGCGATCCTTCTCTCTCTGCCTCCCAAATGTTAGGCTTATAGGCATGCACCATCACACCTAAGAAGCATAAGTGATTTATGTCACAAATTTTGGTACCTAAGTATTAAACATACATGGACGAATCACTGAAGATGTATCTTAATTCAGACAAGGAGAGATCTGAAAGCTCTGTGGACACTTGTGGAAGATTTGTTTGTTCGGCAGTTAAATTCAGGGTTTATGCATGCCAGGCAAATGCTCTGCCACCCATAGCCATGGACACCATATTTCAAACGTCACTGTTTGGCACTTCAAGAGAAAAGGGCTAGGTTTTCCTCTGCTAAGGTGAAAAAAGAACCTCCTAAAGGAGTATGAAGAAAAAGAAGCAGCCTTTATAGTGGGCATGCTCTTAGGCAGATGTGTGTTTGTAAGACATAAATGGGAGTGGAGAATGTAGTTCAAAAGTAAAACACTTGCTTAGTATCTATAGGCCTTGAGCTTAATCTCCAGTATGGCAAAAAAGAAAAAATACAAATAAATAGATTCTCTTGAAATTACCCTAGCAGATACCTTTAGTAGCAGATATATTTACTGCCCTTTGAAAAGATTTCCCATACTCCCCAGGATGCCAGCAACAAATTTGAAGACCAAGTCATGGACAATTCAAGTAAGAGCAAAACCTAATTTCCCACAATTCCAATCTTGCATGAGTTTATGCTGATAGAAGACGGGCTCTAAGACCTTCACACACAGTCTTTTAATCTTTTATATAGTTGTTTATTTGATACAGGATCTTGCTATGCAGCTCAGACTCATAATGATCCTCCTATCTCAGCCTGCCCACTGCTGGAATTGCAGGCATGTGCCACCATGCCTGGTTTCAATGGCTAGCATGACACACCCAGGTTCTGGAGCAGGCATGATATGTGGTACTGGGGATCGAACCCAGTTCCTTCCACTTGCCAGACAGGTGCTTAGACCACCAAGCCATCTTCCCAGCCCTCACAGATAGTTTTAACATTAAAAGATCTAAAGAACTATTGTTCGTGGACAAAATAACAATCCCCAAAAATGTTTACATTCTTACCCTCAAACCCTGTGCGCTTGTTGCTTAAATGGCAAAGGGGAGATAAGGTTGTGATCAAAGTTAAGTTTGCCCATCAGCAGAGTTTCAGATTGGGAGAGTGGCTTGGGTTACACATGTGGGCACCCTGGTATCACCAGTGTCCTTAAAAGGAGAGAGAAAGGGAAGAGAGATCAGAGTGATTCCATGTGAGGAGGATTTAAACCACTAGGCTGGCTCTAGAGATAGTAGAGGTGGCTAGAAGCTGAAGAATACAGGGCACTTCTGAAGGCTGGAGAAGACCTCCCCCAAAAAGCCCTCTCTTCAGAGTCTCCAAGAAGAATGCTGCTTTGTGGAATTCTGCTTTTAGCCTAAAGCATCTCATGTTGGACATCTAACTTCCAGAACTGCAACATAATAAACCTCTGCTATTTTAAGCCACTACATATGTACAGAGTTCATCACATCACCAATACGAAACCAAACACTGGAGAAAAGTTCCCCACACAGGCTGCCTACTCCTTCTAGGACCTATGAGTGCTTACAGTATGGTCAAGTTCTGCCCAGCTGGAGATAGACCACACCTACATATGGGTCCCAAACCCATGGGACTTGTTCTGAGGACCACTGCCAGTCTGGGAACTTAGGTGTGAAGTTACTCAACAACCAGTCCCCATTGTCCCAACTGTCCCTACATCCACTCTGTTGGCTATGGGGCCCCACAATCTGAATAAAGGCCAAGTCCTCTCACAGAGTCTGCCAGATCCTCACAATAGAAAAGTATATCCTATATACAGAGATACCATTCTACAGACACCCTTATACCAGACATACAGCTGAGGAACCTGAGGTGGAAAAGGTGGAAAACTGGTAGCCACTTGGCTGAGCTACAGTGGTTACTATAGCCACTGTCTTGGGAGCTGTCCAGAAATCCAGATTCCCAAAATCCTGTCATTTGTGGCAACATGGATGGAACTGGAGGACATTATGCTAAATGAAGTAAGTCAGGCACAGAAAAGCGAATACTGCATGATCTCACTTCTATGTGGAAGTTAAAAAAGTTGATCTCATGGTAGTAGAGAACAAAATTGTGGTTCTCAGAGCTTGGGAAGGGCTTGGGGAGGGGGAATGGAGAAGAGATGCTTCAGAGGTACAGGGTGCATCTGGGGAGGAGGAATTAGTCCTAATGTTCTAATGCATGGTGGGGTAACTATGGTTCACAACAGCTGACTCAATTTTTCAAGGTAGGTAGTAGAGAGGATTCTGAATGCTCCTAACAAAGAAATTATAAATGTTTGAGGTGATAGGCATGCCAATTACCCTGATCTGATCATTATGTACTGTATGCTCCTAGGCTCCTGGAGCTCTGTACATACCATTATTATGCTATAAATCCATACCTATAAATTATAACATTACTGTGTTTCAATTAAAAATTTCTTTCAAAATTATAGAAATAAGAATCTGTAGGCCTTATGCCCACTTCAGAGTTACTTAATAAAACTTCTAGCTATCAAATTGAAGAATTGTCCTTTTTCTTGCCTCCCAGATAATTCTAAGCACTGAGGCTGGCTCAGAGATCCACACACAGCACAGCTCTGAGCTGCCAGGGCAAATCCTCATCACACCCAGGTAACCCTCAAGTCCCTGACCCTGGCCTCACACAGCAAAGGACTGATGCCAATCAAAGGTCACCTGGGGAGATGTGCTCTCCTGGTGGCTGCAAAGCAGCACTTCTCAAACTCACCTACACATGAGAATCAGTTGGAAGCTTTTAAAAACCAAAAACCAGGCTAGGCATGGTGGTACATACCTGCAGTCCCAGCACTCAGGAGGCTGAGACAAGAGGATTGCAGCAAATACAAGTCCAGCCTGGGCTACAAAGTGAGCTGAAGTCCAGCCTGAACTGCATAGTAAGACCCTGTCTCAAAAAAAGACAAAAGAAAAAGCCACCAGGTATGGTGGTACACATCTATAATCCCAGCACACTGGGAGGCTAAAGCAGGAGAATTAAGAGTTCAAAGTCCAACCTAGGTAACTTAGCAAAATAAAATAATTTTGAAAAGACTAGAGATACAGCCTAGTGCAAGCCCTAGGTTAAATCCCTAATACAAAAAAGCACCTTTTGGCCCATGATCATGAAAGCAGAGGCTCTGATTCAGTGGGTCCAGGTGGGGAACAGTTTTCAGATATCTCTGAAGCAGCAGAAACTATAATGAGAGCTCATGTTATGCTCATGATAAAGCTCTAAGTGTTCAGTACACGCATATTGATTAAACCCTATAACTACATTGAGATAGACACAATTCTAATCCCTAATTTATGATATGGAAGTTGAGGCACAGAGCAAAAGCAACACAGAGAGATACACTCAAACAAGTGAGAACATTTCTCATGGTCCTAGAGGCTAGAAAATTTAGTATTAAAGTGCCAGCCTTGGGGCTGGGGAGATAGCTCAGTAGAATAAACACTTGCCTGGCAAGCACAAGGGTGTGAATTCAATCCCCGGTTCTGGAAAAAAAAAGTGTCAGCCCTTGGTGGACCTTCCTGCTGCATGGCACCATGACAAGAAGCATCACATGTGAAGACAGAGCAAGTACACTGGCTCAGGCCTCTTCCTTATGAAGGCCTCCCATGCCAATCTCATCTAATCCTGCTCCCCAACACCCCCGCCACTAGACACCATCAACACATGGATCTGAAGATTAGGTTTCCAAGCCCGGGACTTGGAGAGCACTATAGTATATGAAGTATGGATCTGGGATGTTCCCCAAAAGACCATGAATTAAAGGTTTGGATGACAGCTTGGCATTATGGGAAGGAGGTAGAAACATTAAGAGACGGGGCCTAGTGGAAGATCTTCCAGTCACTGGGAAGATGTGTGTGTATGTCTTTGAAGAAAGCATTGGGAATTCAGCTTCTCCTTTCCCTCTCTCTCGCTTGCTTCCTGGCCACGAGGTAAGTGACTTTCCTCCAGCATGCATGCCCTGCCATGATATGCTGCCTCGCTACAGGTTCAAAGACACCAAAGCCAGCTAACCACAGCCTGAAATCTTGAAACTCATGAGCCAGAATAAACCTCCTCTCCTTTAAGTTGTTTATCTCAGGAATTTTCTTGCAGTAACAAAAAGCTGACTAACATAGGGAGATACAATCAAACCATACCAGTCACAAAGTTCAAGCAGGGGCAGTGGGGCTTCAACCTAGATAATTTGGCTCCAGGATGTGTGAGCCTTCTATGCCCCCTACCCCATGCCTAGGCCTACCCTACACATAAGCCTCAAGGAGTTCACATTTCACTGTAACTTCTCCAGTGTCAAAAATACAATGGTAGCAGACTATCTATCTATATATCTTCTTTGCATCTGGACCTAAAGCCATCTCTTGTTGCAAAAATAAAGTCAACTGGGCAGGGATTCCCTACCCATATTCTGACTGTATGCTCCCCCACTCCAGGCCTAGCCGGGGTCCTGGGACACTCAGGAGTGCCTCCCTGGGCAGCCCCTGCACCAGTACCTTTGATCCACCTCTCAGCACTCAGCTTATACTGTCACCCCTGCAGGTGTGTGCAGCCAGGTATGGTGGTTTTTTCTTGAGAAGTCACATTTTGTCTGATTTAAAACATTATGTTCTTTCAAAAATCATTTTAAAACACCATGCACAGATGGGCACCAGGAAATGGGAGGAAAGGCATTTACAAAAACGATGTGTAGAACAGTGCCCATCTTGTACCAATATATATGTAGTTATGTTTTTAAAACTGAAAGAATATACACCAGGATCCTGACAGAAGGCTGGATTTCATTCTTTCTGATTGTCTGAGTATTCTAAATATTTTACAGCTAATTTGCATTACTTTTTAAATAAGGAAGAGGAAATAAGAGTATTTTTTTAAAAAGCAATGGTCTATAATTAATTAAGATGTTTGAAATTCTAACCAAAAGTATTTTTGTAACTAATCCTATATTAGTGAGGGTTGCTAAGGAACTGTGTGCTTCCAATTAGGAATAATCCCAACTATAGCTCCAAAGGGTAAAAGCCAAAGCAAACAGAAGCCACTGGTTGGGAGAAAAGACCTATGGGATTAGTGCACCGTCCTGCTGCTCCTCCTGCCCTGCTCACATGAAGAAAGCAGCTTGTCCCCACACACAAGCCCTGCAGAGGGGGAAAGTGCAGAGCTGAGGCCCAAGAATCCGCCAGAGAAGGCCCAGAAACACAGAACCACTAGTGTCCCTATTCCACAGACAAGAAAACTGAGCCACAAATAGCAACTTGCCCCAGTTCACACTGGTAAGTGCGGATCCACGGCCTTTGAAGCCGGACCGCCTGACTCCAGACGCCTCAGCGATCACCATTTAGGTGGTGACACCCTCACCCCCAGATGGGGGAGATCAAGAGCTTTCATTCAGGTCATAGAGCCAGGAATAAGACTCAAGGGCAGTTTTTATGCCAAAGTCAGAGTGAGAGGGAGTATTGGCTTCACTCCTTAAAGCCCAACAAGTAGGGCTGGAAAAAGATGGAGAGGTATTCAGAGGAAATGGAGAGAAAAGTGCAAGGATTATGTTGGCATTTATTTTATGAGCTCTGCTAGGTTTATTGCTTCTATAAATAAGGTATCATTTAATGTTTATGCTCACCTGCTTAGCAAAGGAGCTGTGGGGTGTATAGGTCCATGTGTGTGCATGGGTGTGCACACATGCACTCCTGCTTGTGCATATGAGCATTTGTGCATATGTGCAGGCTTGTGTAGGACTAGATACACATGGCACATGAATGCGTGTGCGCATATGAGTATGTGCATGCTAGGGCTATGGGTGAATGCGTGTGTGTGTGTGTGTGTGTGTGTGTGCGTGCGCTTGTGTGCATGCATGATGAGTGGCCACACCCATGGGAAGCCTGACTGCGCTGACCATCCCCAAATGCTCATGTGTTTTCCCAGAGACAAGCGAGCTTCACTGCCAGCAAAATTCCTCAGCGAAAATAAACAGCCTCCAGGGAGCCGGCCCTCGACTCCCTGCTGGAAGTGACAGCAATGTCTCCTTCCCGGTCCCCCCATGAGCCCACAGGGCCCTGCAGACAGAGGGGCTCAGTCTGAGTTGTTGACTAACTGACAGAAGGCAGGGCTGTGGCCGGGCCACAGATGCAACTGCCAGGGGCGCAACGAGTGGCCACTCCTGGTCAGACAACTCACCTTTCACACATTCCTCGGAGGCTTAAGAAGAAAGCTTGCTTATTCCTACTCTCACTGCAGACCCATGGGCATAAATAACTGTCCCGAGACTGCCAGCGGTGCAGGCGCTGAGAGGTGCCTCAACTCAACTCCTTCTGATCAGCTATCAAATTTAACCTGCCATTCTTTTATTTGGTACCTAGAGCTTGAGGGTGTAGCTCAGCAGCAGAGCTCTTGTCTGGTATGCTCTGAGGTCCTAGGTTCCATCCCCAGTGCCACAGAAAAAGAAAAACAGGAAATAAAATTTCATACACTATTATACGTTTTATGGAGCACAGAGTGATATTTTGCTACCTGGATACAATGCATGATGGCCAGTCAGGGTCATTGGCATATCCATTAACCGCGAATCATGTCCTTGTGTTAGAAACACTCAAATTCCTTTCATCTAAGCTAGTGGGAAATACACAGTGAATTACCACCCACCACAGTCACTCTGCCATGCAACAGAGTGCTAGAACTGATTCCTCCTGTATGACTATAGTTGTGTTCCTGTTAGCCAGCCTCTCTGTAACTTCCTCTCCTCTCTACCCTTTCCAGCCTCTGGTATCCACAGTTCTAGCCTTTACTTCTGAGATCAACTTTTCTTGCTTCCAGATACAGGAAGTTGCCTGTGCCCTATATCTACTGCAGCATTACTCACAATAGCTGAGACATGGAATGCAACTAAGTGTGCATCAGTGAGTGAATGAAAGAAAATGCACTATACACGTGATGGAACATTACAAGGACAGAAACAGTAATGATGTCATCCTGTCATTGGCAGCCAAATGGATGATAAGAAAGATATGTTAAGTGAAATAAGCCATGCACAGAAAGATAATCCACAGGTTCTCAGACTGATCATGCCCTGCAAAGACAATGGCCATATGATGGAGTTTGTCCTCCCAATGGTACCTTTCATGAGTGCCCCAATAAGGACTATGCACTTATTGAGGTTTCCTTCGAGCCAGGCAAACTACAGAAAAGCAAAACCCCATAGAAACTTCTTAGCAAGTGGCTCCTCCTCGCCTATCCCTGACAGCCTCAGGAACCTCAAGGAACATTGCAAGTGTGAAAAGGACTTGAAGAGGGCAGGGGAGATGGCTCGGTGGAATAAGCGCTTTCCTGGCAAGCGCAAGGGCCTGAGTTCAATCCCCAGTTCCACCAAAAAAGAAAAGAAAAGAAAAGAAAAGAAAAGAAAAGAAAAGAAAAGAAAAGAAAAGAAAAGAAAAGAAAAAGAAAAGGATGAAGCAACAAGCAGAGCATGAGAGTGGAATCCCCCAGGAAGCAATGAGCCCTTTAAGGTCTCTTCTCCTCAGCTGCAGGGGCATGGCTGTACAGCAGTTACATGCTGTCCACTTCTGTCAGCAATGGGGAAAAGGATAAGAATACAGAACAAGGGGCCAGGGAGATGGCTCAGTGGAATAAGTGCTTCCCAGGCAAGCACAAGGGCCTGGGTTCAATCCCCGGTTCCGCCACAAAGAAAGAAAGAAAGAAAGAAAGAAAGAAAGAAAGAAAGAAAGAAAGAAAGAAAGAAAGAAAGAAAGAAAGAAAGAAAGAAAGAAAGAAAGAACAAAGCAGGGATCATTTAGGATTCACTTTGTTTTTGGTACCAGGAATCAAACTCAGAAACTTGCGCTTGCCAGGCAGGTGCTTGTGCTCCTGAACTACATCCTTGGTCCCGATTTAGATTATTTTTAAAGCACCCAAGAAGATCAGCTGGAAAACAGGAACAAGTTGTAGAAAGCAATTAGAGGCATAAGAGGTATGAGGCTGCTGATTAACAGAGGCCAAGGAAAGGCAGTGCCACACGCAAACAAATGACAGGCAAGCGTGTTGGTGACAGGGAAAATGAGTCCTCCACTTCATGGGCACCTCCTGGCATCTGCCCTGTGCCAAGTTTTGGGCTGCACATTTCCTGAAGACAAGCAAGTGACAGGAGGCAGTCAGCTTACCAACCAAGGTGGCTCCCATGATTCACCTCCTCCTGCTCCTCCTCTTGCTCTTCCTCCTCCTGTTCCTCCTCCTGCTCCTCTTCTTGCTCCTCCTGCTCCTTCTCTTACTCCTCCTCCTGCTCCTCTTCCTCTCCTCCTGCTCTTCTTCCTGCTCCTCCTTCTGCTCTTCTTCCTCGTGCCCCTCCTCATGATCCTCCTCCTGCTCTTCCTCCTGCTCCTCTTCTTGCTCCTCCTGCTCCTTCTCCTCCTGCTCCACCTCTTCCTTCTCCTTCTCATGCTCCTCCTCCTGCTCCTCCTCCTCCTGTTCCTCCTCCTGCTCCTCCTCTGGTTCCTTCTCCTCCTGCTCTTCCTCTTACTCCTTTTCCTCTCCACCTCCTCTCCTCCTCCTGGTCTTCCTCCTGCTCCTCTTCCTGTTCCTTCTCCTCTGCTCCTCCTTCTGCTCTTCCTCCTCCTGCTCCTCCTCCTGCTTCTTCTCCTGCTCCTCCTCCTGCTCCTCTTCTTCTCCTCCTCCTGCTCCTCCTTCTGCTCTTCCTCCTCCTGCTCTTCCTCCTGCTCCTCCTTCTGCTCTTCCTCCTCCTGCTCCTGCTCCTCCTCCTGTTCCTTCTCCTCCTTCTGTTCCTCCTCCTGCTCCTCCTCCTGCTTCTTCTCCTGCTCCTCCTCCTTCTCCTCCTCCTCTCTTCCTCCTGTTCCTGCTGCTTCTCCTTCTCTTCTGGACCATCTCCCTCCGCTGTTCTGAGGAAGGCAGCCCTCAGTGTCCCAGGCCTTAGCCCTTTTGGTAGAGACCAGAGCAGCCCAATCTTCTCACTTCAGAGATGGGAGAGGGCAGTCCCAGGGTGGGAGGGATGTCAGTCCTTCCATAAGACAGGGGCAGAGACAGAACTAGAACCCAGATCTCCTACAGCTCTTCCTGTTGCTGCCGTCATTTCTCAGGCAAGTATCTGGACAGAAGGAAAGCTGAGGGGAGCCTGGAGCTCCTCAAGTTACACACACAGTAAGGCTGACCTTAAAGTGAACCCCAGTGTGAATAGGGTGGCTGCATCTCTTGTCATCTGTAAAGTGGGCATGATTCCTGGTTCTCTTATCCTTCAGGCAATGCGTATTTAGAGACATCCCCAATCCCTTCCTGAGGCCTCTGAACCAGGTACTGACATTCTAAATGCCCTTAACGCCACACTCATAAGGCCAGGCTTCAGCCCCTATAGATGGTATCTGGGGTGGGGGAGAACCAGGGGCTGACAGAGATGGGATTGTACTGTAGAAGACTTGGTCTCCAAAGGGCTCAGCCAGAACTACATGTAGACTAAAGGGAAGCAGAAGTACTTCAGGAGTGAGGGGCCCAGTATAAGCTGAGGCCATCTGGGGATGGGGACTCCAGAGGTAGTTCTCTACTAAAACTTAGCTCTTTTCTGGGCCTAGAGGATAAACTTAATGCCTCTCAGCTGTATACCTCAAAAGTGGTTAAGATGATGTACTTTATAGTCTCTATATCTTTGCTAACAAAGTGTCGCCAGGTAACATTCTCATTTGCCAAAAGGACCAAGGTCATGAATGCAAGGATCAACCTCCCATAAGTTGCAAAGACCACAAAGAATGAAGATAAAGCACATTTGTGGAGAGCATTGACTGTGTTCACAAATTAATTCAACTGGTCCTCATAATCACCCTATGAGTTGTTATCACATCCATATTACAGATGAGAAGACTAAGAGAATTTGAATAACTACCCCAACATCATCCCGAAGTAGCCAGTATAAGGCAGAGATGGGATTTGAACCTATGCAGGCTAACTCAAAAACCTGTATATTTCTGTGCTATACTAAATTGCCTCTAGTTAGATGCTAAGCATCTAAATAAGAACAAACCATTGTTGTCTACTGACAAGCTAGCCCCACCATTCGATTATTTGGCTCCACAGAGAACAAAACTCCCGGGCAGCTGCCCCAATTTATTTTTCCACTTTCATCCAGATGTTTGGCATCATATAAACAAGATGATGTGCCCGTGAGTAGAAGCCACTCAGGAATTAGAACTGTGTCACCAGTAGACACACCGTCTTAATTCAAGGTTGTCATTTCATGAATTAACGTCCTACCCAATGGTGTTTGCTTACCCTCTGGGCTAGTCTACTCAGGAAGCATTTGTGGAAGAGCCAATCGCATCTTGGTCAACTCTGTGCATGTCTGAGTCCAGCTAATAGGCATTCTGAGTTTCTCATTCCCCTCTAGTATCAGCCATGTTATGCTGGACTTTTTTTTTT
>NW_004524788.1:2370824-2383889 GCF_000260255.1 Octodon degus
ATGCATATTTTAACTTCATTTCTGGGATTAAAGTAAATACATAATTTTGGCAAATTACTTGGAATTACGGGCTAGCAGCATCTGGTTCAGATATTCTCAAGTAAATTATTGGCACAGTCCCTGCCACATTTTTAATTTTAACCAAAATGTTCTCAGAAACATGTGTTTTCTGTCCCGTTTGCATGTAATCAGTTGGAGAGGGCCTTGGAGTCTTAAACAAGGGGTTCAGAAATTAGCTGCGACACCTGGGCACTGCCCACAGGCCTGTAAGCTGCTCTCCCTCCCTCCCAGTACTAAGGGAGGTGGTGACCAAGGCCAGTGGCCAGTGGCTTTCTTTTTCTGCCTCCAGCTCTTCAGGAGGAAGGAGACCTACAGGTACTGAATGTACGTGTTCCTTGCCCTACTCTCCGCTCCAAATTACATACCACGCTTTTATGTCAAGTCCAATATGGCTTCCTTAGCAGTCTTCCCCCTCCTTACCCCACATCAAGAGTACCCAATTACTTTTATAAATACTTGTTTTAAAAATATCACAGTGGCTTCCTGCTGCTTCGCGTTCTGAAGGGCTGTACAGGATTTTAGACTCTTATAAATCTTTCAAACAGTTCATATTTTATCAACAAAGTGTGCTTTTTTATAAACCCTAAGTATAACTCTTCATTGAGGACATTTTTTTCAATTATTTGACCTTTCCATAAAAATGACAAAATAAAAGGAATTTTCTTGTCGTTTCCCAAGTCGTTTGCTGTGCCCTCCTGGTGTCTATTAATTCTGCTTCACCCGTCAACAAGGGTGGTGTTTTTGGTCAAAAGAGAACTTGAGGGTTGTCAATTCCAAACGTCCCAGCAAAGGTAAGGCAGGGTTATGTGGTGGATCTTTAAAAGAAAGTTCCAGGAAGGCCTTGGCTTTTATTAAAATTGAAAGTTCCCTAGCTCAAGGCAGGGGCTTCCTAAATGAATCTGCTCTGTGGTCACTAGGCCATGTCATGAAATGTCACCAGGGACCCAAAGAGACCCACCCTCACTGTGAGGAGGATTCTGGGTCCTCGGGTTGCCACTGTCCTGTACTGTCTACTCGGCTGTGGTTTCCTACTTGGGATAATTTGAAGATGCCCAAGGGATGGTACTTAGGAAACAAACCCCAGAATGGCATGCAACCCTGAGAAAGACTCGGTTCTTAGCACCACAAGAGCCAAGCTATAGCTGCTCATCAAAGGAGTGCCAGAGAGCTGGTGAGTATACTGTCTGTCTTAGTGCACCCCTTGCTGCTACAGTGAAATGCCTTGCACAGGGAAACTTACAGACAACAGAAATTCCTTTCTTAAGAGTTTTGGGGGCTGGGAAGTTTCAGCTCAAGGCACCAGTGGTTTCAGTGTCCGGAGAGAACTGTTCTCTACTTCCAGGATGGCACTTTGCCACTGTGTCCTCTCACAGAGGAAGGTAGAAGGACACAAGAAATGAGCACTGTGTCAAAACACAGCAGAAGAGACCACGGTGGAGAAGGGAGGACTTCTCTCCCTCAAGCTCCTTTGCAAGGGCTCTAATCCCAACCCCATCACATGGGTCTAATCACACCCCACAGGCCCCTCCTGTTAGTATCACCACATAGGGGTTAACTGCCAGCGTAAGGATCTTGGAGACACACATACATGTAGGCCACAGCAATGTCCTGGAGATCTCTAGATTGCTTTGTATGCCTGGAAACAGAGGCAGGATGAGAGATAACCAGGGGAAAGAAATATAGTTATGGTATATGCTATAGTCTGGAGCCTCAAACACCCAAAGAATAAGCCTCTGAGCTGTATATGGAAGTCTGGCCTTTGGTTACACACCCTTGACTCTCTGAAAATATAGGAGTTTTCTGATCAGTTTGGAGCCAGCACCCTTCAGTCTACTATCAATCTCCATGCATTCTCTTAGAAAATATTTGGAAGGCTGGCCAGATAGCTCAGTGGATTAAAGGGCCTGCTTAGGCAGATGCACTGACTGAGGTTCAATCCCTGGCGTGCTGTGCCAGCCCCGCCCTCAGGGCACACTGAGATGTCCTATGAGACTGGATGTGGTAGCGCACACCTGTAATCCCAGTGCTCGGGAGGCTGAAAACAGGAGAATCATGAGTCCAATCTGTGTAGTGAGACCCTGTAGACCCTGTACTAAATACATTTAAAAAAAGAAAAAAGAAAAAAAAAATATTTTGTGGTCACCTAGGATGTGCTCAATTCTCCTGGGAGCTAAAGGGAATCCAAAGAAGTACAACCTGGCTGCCCCCAGCGGTGAAAGCCGGTGAAGCACCATAAGGCCCTGTACCCACACAGGGCTTCAGGAGGAAAGCTGAGGAGGCCTCTGGACAGCCTGGGCAGTGCAAACGGGGAAGAAAGCCAAGCCCCTGGGGATGGCACACCAGAAGGTGACACTTGAGATAACACCAAGGAGGTATGTGAGTTAGGTTTTCCAGAGAAACAGACCAGTAAGGAGGAGCGTGTGTGTGTGTGTGTGTGTGTGTGTGTGTGTGTGTGTGTGTGTGTGTGTCTAAGCACAGCCATCCCTCAGTCTCCATGGAGGATCAGTCCCAGAAACCTCTGGATATTTCAGAAATCCACAGATGGTCAGGTCCCATATATCAAATGACACCATATTTGCATAGAACCTACACATACCCTCCCGTACCCTTTAAATCATCTCTAGATTACTTATAATCCCCAGTACAGTGTCGCTGTCATGTAAATAGTCATTATGCTGTATTATTTAGGAATTGATGACCAAGAATAAAGTGGGTATAGGTTCAGTACATACAGTTTTTTCAAGCGTTTTTGATGTGTAGCTGGCTGAATCTGTGGATGAGATCCCACAGATAGAACGAGACAAAGATGTCTCATAAAGAATTGGCTCCACAACTTGAGGCTGGCAAGTCTGAACCCTGGAGGTCGGGTTGGTGGGCTGGGTCTTCGGGCAGAAGTTGATGCTGCAGTCTTAAGGCATAATTTCTTCTCTAAGATGTTCAGTTTTACCCTGGAGACCTTCAGTTGCATGGCTGAGGCCCACCCACAGCACCGAGGATCATTGTCTTTGCTTAGTGTCAACTCATCACAGATGGTGACCCATCTATAAAATACCTTCACAGCACCCTACATTAGCGTTTGAGGAAAGAGTCATGTAAATAATCCAGGCAAGTTGGCAAAAAACTACCTATGGTGGGAGGCATCTGACAAGGAGCAGGGAATGGCAGGCTAGGGGGGTGACAGCCAGGTAGAGAAGGGAAGGTGGGCGAGGTGTTGAGGGCGAGGACAGGGACACGGGGCCTCTGTGTGAAAGTTGATGTGGGAGGATGCTGGGACCTCTAGGAGGTCTGTAGCTGAACTGGCCTCTGGGAGTTAAGTTTTCTCACGAGACAGGAAACACCATAACCTGGTAGGTGCAAGAAGATGGACTGGAAAGAGCAGACCAGGGAGAGAGAAACTATAGGAGTAGGAGGGAAAGACTAGAGCCTGTGCTGGAGATGGAAGAAAGGCAGGGATAGAGGCAGACAGATGAATGGCTGCAGGAGAAGGAGGAGATGGGGTGGGGAGGAAGCCAAGCTGGCCCAGTTCAGAGGCAGAGCTAGGAGAAGAATGGTCCCTATGGGCCAGCATGAGACGAGAAAGAGGAGGTGACCTGAGCGCAGGATGAGGAGCCCAGTCCTCAGAGTTGAGGGTGTGCTCACGAGACCTCTGGGGACACAGAACCAGACTAAGAGCACAGCATGGAACCAGGGAGGCAACTGGGAATAAGGGACAGAGAAATAAAAACAATGATGTCTTAAAAACTGACAGTCACCAAAGAAGAGACTGAAAAAGATTAGAAAACTAATAGATAACCAGATGGACACCAGTGGGCCCAGGAATACAAATGAGCCGTCCCTCCAGGCTTCTCCCACATGTAAGGGAACTTAAGTTCTTAGACAAGGCCACAGCTGGGCAGGAGATGTGGCCGGGAAGAGGGACAAAGGCAGAGACAAGTGGAATGAGCTCCTCTGGAGTCTTGAGGCGCTGGCAGCCTCCATCCAACCCTGGAAGAGGATGGGTGAATTTGAACTGGACTTGAACAGAGTCCCTGGGCACCTGGTAGATGGCACACAGGGATCCTGAGGTTAGAGGAGCCCATAACAGGGAGAAGGTGGCATAAGCTGGGAAAAAGATAAGATGCATAATCAGTGGGTGGGAAGGACTGGGGCAGGAGAATCCCTGTGACATGAGAGGGTTCACAGGCATGGGAGCTACTGCATATCCAAAGGAAATAAAGTCAGTATGTCGAAGACATCAGCACAGCCAGGTCTGTCATGGCACTGTTCATAACATCTGAAAAGTGGAAAGATCCACTGACAATAGATGAACGGATAAAGAAAATATGGTGTAACATTATCCGGCCATTAAAAAAAAAAAAGAATGATGTGGACCAGGGAGACAGCTCAGTAGAATAAGCACTTGCCTGGCAAGTGCAAGGGCCTGAGTTCAATCCCAGGTTCCACCAAAAATAAATAAATAAATAAATAAAAATAAAAGAATGAAATGTTGTCATTTGTGACAAATGTTGTGACAACAGGGCTAGAAATAAAGAACATTATGTTAAGTGAAATAAGCCAGGCATAGAAAGACAAGTACCACATGTTCTTGCTTCTGTAGAGAACCTTTAAAAGTTAATCTTATGGAAGTAGAGTGTGGAATAGTGATTACCAGGGGGTAGAGGAAAGAGCATAGTTAACAAGTACATGGTGCATCTGGACAGGAGGAAGAACTTCTAACAACACCAAAATAAAATTTAAAAAAAGATTAAAAGGGTGGAGAAAACATATTTAAATTAGATGAGGTGCCCACAGCCAGGCCACAAGAGACCCAGGGTCCAATTCCATGCGGCAGTTAGTCTGTGTGCACCATCAGGAGGGGCAAGTGCTGCCGACAGAGCTCCCAACTTCAGGCCCCTCCCTAGTGCAAAAGGGGGAGTGAGGCAGCAGCCTCCTGATCTAAGAATCAAACCATTGCCTTGGTCCGTGTCCTGCAGGCCAGCCCCTTAAGGCTCAGGTACATTCTGTTGTCTTTTCAGCTCACCACATGCTGCACTGGATGCCATTCAACCCAGACCCCTCACGGCCCTTCTGCACCAGGTCCTAACTCCGTGCTGCTCTTTCCTCTCTCCTCCCTGACACTGGCCAGCTTTCACAGGAGCCCAGCATCCTGTTCCATCCACCCAGTTTCCTTCTCCACAGCTGCTCTCAGGATAAGGGCTGAGGGGACAAGTCCGAGAGGATGCGCAGGAGGGCAGAAGCAAGCCTCCAAAGCCAAGCCCTGGCTTTCTGTTGCCCTCTGGCTGGTCACCCACACCACCCCTCAGTGCAGCCCCGGCCATCTGCCTACAGCTCACAGAGTGGAAAGTTGCCCAAGTGTTATGGCTTGTGTCTAGTTGTCCCCCCAAAGCCTCACGCAGTCATGCAGTGGGCTTCTAGAGATTGTGATTAATTCATGATCCTGCGCTGGGACTGTGGGTGTGAGTGCTACACTCAGATTTTAATCAAACTCTCCTAATGCTGTGCTGGCTCTGTGGTGGCTGCTTCCTCCCTCTCAGAAAGAAGTCAACCAGGAATCCTAGACCTTAAAATGCTAAGCAGAAGCAGAGCCAGGAATACAAAATGACCCTAATTCCCTTTAAATCTTGGGGGCTGACACTGTGGGGAGCTTTGTCTTGCCTACTGTGAAGTTCCATTGTGAACCTACTGGCTGGGCTGCAGGGTAGACACAGACTAACAAGTTCACAGTTCATGGCCCTAAGGTGGCCCCTTACCTTAAAGCATTGAAGTGGAGGTCTTATCCAATCAGATCCCTCTTTGCAACCAGAAACTATTAGGATTTTGAGAGCTTGTTTGGAGGTTCTAGCAGGAGAGCACAGCTACTCTTGACCAAGCAACGGTCCTCCTCTGTCGGGGGTGGTCATCCTCTTCGACCAAGCATGCAGCTTTGGGAGGGATGCACATGGATTGTTGAGGGAGGAAGGGGACACCCGCCTAGCCAGCCAGATCAGACGACTCAACCCTGGCGATCAGTGGGGTGATAGATGTCACAGCCAGATCGCCCTCACATCCACTATTAGGATTATGAGATGGCTCAGTAGAATAAGCGCTTGCCTGACAAGCGCAAGGTCCTGAGTTCAACCCCCGTACCACAAAAAAGAAAACAAAAAAAGGAATTTGAATTAGAACCACAAGACTCTAGCTTATACCAGGCAGACGAAACAGCAGATGTGCCTAATAACAGAGTTAAAAAGATTTTGTACCATGTGACCCCAAAACACAAAGAAGGTGGCATCCCAAAGAGGAGCAAATTCCCCTCCCCCCCCAAAAAAAATCCATCCAGAAGAGGAGCAAAGACCTAAAATACAGTGTGCTAAACAGCCCATGAACCAAGTTCTCCACTCTCCCTGCGCTGGCCTCCTCCTCAGCCTTTGGCCAAGTACTCTGTCTGCTTGGCATTCCCTCTGTTACACTAAACCATAGAATCTATAATCCTGTCCTCTCCTGACACCAGAGCAGCATGGAGTCAGGACCTGGTGCAGAAGGGCCGAACCCCTGAACCATCCCTCCCACCACTCCTCATGTCACTTGATAGGTCCCCACGACCACGCCCACCATCCTGCAGTGCTGCAAACATGCCAGGCAGATTCTGACCCCAGGCCTCTGCATTTGTACTGCTTCTGTTTGTTTTCATTCAGGCTTCTATAGAAATTACCTCAGTTCAAGGAGGTCTTTCTGACCACTCTAGCTAGCCTGATCTCTTAACCATTCCCCTTTTCTTCATGGTTGATTTGCTGCCCAAGACTAGCTGACCTGCTCATCCTGTTCCCCCAAGTGTCCTCCCACAAGCAGCACAGTGCCTGGTACATTAGACACCTACCAGATACCAGCTGAATAAAAGGCTGAAACATGAGCATCTGCTCCCACTGGAGAGCCATGCTATTGTGAGGCAAGTAGAAAGGAGTGACTCCCATCAGGAGACCGCCCTTAACTTGTCCTGTGGTTAGAAGCTTCCAAGCCCGTGAGCCAGTGCAAGCAAGCCCTCCTCAGGAAACACAAGGCAGCAGAAAACTTGGCAAATAGATCCCAGGGCTGGTCAAAAGACAATCACACTCTAAAATATGCATGACCAGATTTTGTGCACTGTGCGAGTTTTATCTTTGACCGTAATTATGGAAACATTATTCAAGAACATCGTGAACACACAAAAATAAATCTTTAAAAATATCATTTGGACGACACACACATACAAATGAAAGATTTTTTTTTTCTTTCTACTATGGCAGCCCATTAAGGCATTTTTAAAAAGCAAATGTGGCAAGTTACTGCACACAGAGATCTGCAAATAAAAACGTATCCAGTTACAACCCAGTCAGCTCCCTCACCAATGAAACCCACCCCGAAGCCCCCCTTAGTGGAGCCACCCAGCCCAGAGACAGGGGAGGCAACAGCTCGCTTACAGCTTCCTCAGGACTTGGCCATCGGGTCTAGAGCCACAGAGGGCCACAATTCTCATTTAGACTCAGATGTCTATCAGAAAGTGGTCATTAGAGTCTTTACCCCCTGCTTTAATCATGAAGGAAAAACTGTGGCTATTTGGTGGCCGCCAGGTGTCAGGCATAGAGCTAAACATTTTAACACCTTTAGCCCTACAACAGCACTACAGAGAATATGTACTCTTATTCCTGTGCTTACATTGAGCAGACTGAAGCTCAGAGAGGTAAAGCACCTTGGCCATTGTCCAAATTAGCTAATTGTGTCAACTTGAATAAGAAACACCCAAATAAGGGGTCAGCCTGATAGCTCAGCGGACTAAAGTGCCTGCTTAGGCAGAGTGCAGTAGCCGGGGTTATATCCCCGGTGTGCCGTGCTGGCCCCACCCGTGGGGCATGCTGAGCTGGCAATGGAGACTGAGCATGGTGGCGCGCCACCTGTAATCCCAGTATTTGGGAGGCTGAAAACAGGAGAATCACTACGAGTCTGTTCTGTGTAGTGAGACCCTGTAGATACCAGTATCCTAAATACAGAAGAGGAGAGAGAGAGAAAGAGAGAGAGAGAGAGAGAGAGAGAGAGAGAGAGAGAGAGAGAGAGAAACACAGACCCAAATGATTGGGTCAGCACAGTTCTGGATGTGGCTGAATGGATTTACTGAAGACAGGAGACCCACTAGTATCCCCAACCAATAGTCTTGTAACCTGGGTGGAATATAAAGGAGCAGAAAGAAGAAGGGCTCACTGCTTGCTGCTGCCTGCCTACCCTGCCATGGGCTGTTTCTCTTTGTAGTGCCGCCCTGCCTTAGAGCCAGCCAACTATGGTCTAAAACCTCTACAAACAGTAAGCTAAAATAGACCTTTCCTCCTTTGATTTGTGGATGTCAGGTACTTTTGTTCTAGCAGTAAGGAAGTACCTATGACAGCCACAGCTAATCAGTGTTAGACTGGGACTTGATGCCTGAGGTGCCTAAGTCCAAAACCCCTATGTCACTCACGTTGCCACTGTACCCAACCCCCCCCCACTCCATAGATTACCTTTCCTTGCCCTGAAACATTTCCTTGCATGGCTGCTATCAAGAAATAAAGAGATGAAATTGTCCAAAACTTCTTGTAAAGAAAAAAATCATTAAAGCATACACATTAAAATATCAGCTATGGAAGAACAAAATTAAATAGCATCTTATTCCACATTAGAAAAAGAAAAAAAAAAGAAAAAAGAAAAAAAGAAAAGAAATAAAAAGTAAGGGTCCAATGCCTTCTTTTTCCTCACCCCTACTCACAACATGCTGTGGTATGGCTTATGTGCATATGTTCCCCTAAGGCCTTATGTGGTCATAGATGGGGCTTCTTCAGCTGGACCTAGACCGTGTGGGATGAAATTGATCCATGGTGCTATGCTAGGATCAAGGACACTAGGATTAAGAGTGTGAGCACTGCCCTGAGTAGCCGGGATAAGCTATAAAGGCTAAAAAGACCGGCAGTTATCGCTTGCTTGATTTCCTGCCTTCTGCCTGCCAGGAGCTGTTTTTTCTCTGCCTTGCCTGTTTGTCACACCACCCTGCCTCAAACCAGCCAATAATGAACTGAAACCTCTACAAACTGTGGACTAAATAAACCTTGCCTCTCTTATCTTGTGGGTGCTGGGTATTATGTTACAGCAAGGAGAAAAAGTGACAAAGACATGATAGGCCTGCAGGGACCACTCTACTGCGGATGGCACTGGTGGTCTCTCATGCTGCCCCTCGTCACCCCTCTGGCTCGCCTGCCCTTTATTCTGCCTCCTCTCAGGAAGCTGTTTTTGCCTTCATTATCAATTATCAGTCTTTGGGCCTGTGTGCCAGTTTGTCTTGTTGCCTACTTTTTTAGTGGTGATGGCAGCCTTGCAAAAAATCAAAGACACAAGAATTTAAGAATAGTCTTTGGCTTTCTTTTAAAGAGTAGTCTTAACTTTGGTCCTCTTTCTTTCTTCCGAAGCCTTCCTGCTAGTCATATTTTTCTTTCTCCTTTCTCAAAGCGTTTGCTGTCTTTCTTAAAGTTTTTAAGATCTTAGGAAGAAAACAAAAATAACTTTTTTTAAAGCATCTGTAAACTAAATTTACTTTAGGCAGTATCAAAAGGATCATGATTTTCAACATAACCCATAATCCTGCTTGTCCACTGGTAAAGATGGAGATGTGGATTATGTCTTGTGGGACCACAAGAAAACACAAAGATCTACGGATTTGAATATCCAGGTTCAAATCTGGACTGAGATTTTTATTTTATTTATTAAATACAGGATCTCACTACACATCTCAGACTCATAGCGATCTTCCTGTCTCAGCCTCCCCAGCACTGGGATTGCAGGCATGCACCACCCTGCCTGGTTTCATGGCTGGCTCAGTGCTCCTCAGCTTCTGGGGCTGGCACATGATACTGGGGCTTAAACTTTAATCCTTGTACTTGCCAGGCAGGTGCTTAGACAGCTGAGCTAGCTCCCCAGCCCTGAATTGAAAATTTTTTTTTTTCAGCTAAATAAGCTTTAGAAAAGACTCTTTGGACTTGAGGTTTTCATCTAAAAGTAAATGAGATTAATAATTCCCAAGATGGTAGGGAGGCCTAAAGGGGCAATGTTTGTGAAAGTACTTTTCACCTGTAAATAATTTCAGCATAAAGCACTAAGGGATCAGGAAGTGCCACAAGAGCTGAGAGAATGCCCCGTGGCTTACCTACCAAATATCCCACCTGATTGCCACTAATCCTGTATATCACTACTTACCCCTCTGTAAGTCCCTGTCCTGCCAATAGAACTAGGAGGCATTTTGTTAACCAGTACACACACGTACACACATGCACGTGCACACACATCTTTAATTTACTGTGTCAGGAACTGTAGTAAGTACTAGGCATTGGACATTGACTATGGTAGGCAATGTCTCCCATACCAGGGAGCTTATAGTTTACTATGAGTAAGAGAAGAGATAAAACAACAAACAAATAAATAAAGTAAAAATGGCCCCAGTCTTACAGGCACAGCCTGCACTAAGGAAAGAGCTTGGCCTCCTTGCATTGTGGAAAGAAGGTGCTAGAAGGGAATGCACTGGAGATCTGTTAAACTTGCAGGGCCAGATCTGGCAGGGCCTTCCAGCCCGTGGTCACTCTGTGGTCAGGAGTGTGGACTTGATTCTAAGGAGTCTCTGGAGTTAAGCAACCAACTGGTATGATTTTGGGAGTGAGGGATGTTTATTTGTGGTTGCGGCGCTTTTGTTTATCAATCTGGCTGCAGAGCAGAGATCTGGGCAGAGAGAGCGGTGGGCAGAAGTGAGCAGGAGAGCGGCTGGTCAGCGCCATACCAGCAAAGAGCTGTCTAAAGCCTGAGGGCAGTAACAGGGAAAAGTGACCAGAATGGACAAGTGCTGCAGAGTCAGGAGTGAGAATCTGTGATGAGTTTCATGCAGAGCAGCAAAGGAAAAGAGAATGTCAAAGGTGACTGTGGGTTTCTGTCAGAGAAGCCTGCAGGACAGCACTCTTAGGAGGGCAGAGGACAGAGGCACAGAAGAGGGATTTTTTATCATTATCATTATTATTATTATTATTATTATTATTACTATTAATGTATTTGGTTGTTGCAGGGTCCCACTATGCAGCTCAGACTCATGGTGATCCTCTTCCCCAGGGCCAGGATTACAGGCGAGCACCACTACAGCCGGCTCAGCCCACCCTGGGGCGGGGCTGGTGCAGCATGTGGTGGAGGGCTGGCTAAATGTGGTGTCTGCCTCAGATTGAGCTGCGGTCCCTGCACTTGCCTAAGCTTGCCTAAGCAGGCACGTTAGTCCCCTGAGCTATCTCACCACCCCTTGAAGGAGGGATTTAAAAGAAAAGCCTAAACTTTTATTATGATCCCTGCTTCCCCCTCATGTGTACAAGTCAGAGATTTTGCCAGTCTGTCCCCACAAGATTCCCCAAATCACTTCTGTCCTGTCTCCAACCTGCCACCTGACTCATCAAGACATCCCTGCCTCAAAGGCTCTCCTAGCTGTGGTATCCCCATGAGTGCCACATCCTCAGGACATCTGGGCATAACAATAGCATCCATCATTAAGACGTTTGTTGGCACTGGATTTTCTGTCATAGCCATGCACTGAGTAAAGAGCTTTGGCCTAGAATGAATCACATCTATTATGTCTGTGGTTGCATAAAATTGCATCATCTCGTGGCAGCCCAGCAGCTTAGTGTGTGTAAGCACACCAGCGTTCCCACAGTGACCAAGCTGCCCCACGTAGCATTTTCGGAAGGTAGCTCCACTCCTAAGTGGTGCGTGGCTGCACCCACACACAACCAGCCCTGAATCCAGCCTGAATCCTCTCCCTCTCCAACAACACCCTTCCCAGCCACACAAACCACCCAGTTTTTCAACCTGGCTGATCACTTGTCCCTCTGGGCCCCTGTAGATGTTGGCCCCCACTGCCTGGATTTTTCTTCCCCGTCTTCTCAGTGTGTCCTAACTATCCTTCAAGATCCAGTTTTGGGGATTTTTTTAGTGAGTGTTAAAAATAAAAATATTGGAGGTGCTGCCGCTGCAGTCGCGGATGGTTTGCTGAGCCCGTTGGTGCTCCGCATCGAGACTGACGCCGCCGTCATGTCCCGCTACCTGTGCCCCCCTAACGTGTCTCTGTTGGTCAGGAATGTGGCCGACGACACTAGGTCTGAAGATTTACGGCGTGAATTTGGCCGCTATGGTCCAATAGTTGATGTCTATGTTCCACTTGATTTCTACACGCGACGTCCAAGAGGATTTGCTTATGTTCAACTTGAGGATGTTCGTGATGCTGAAGATGCTTTACATAATTTGGACAGAAAATGGATTTGTGGACGTCAGATCGAGATACAGTTTGCACAGGGGGATCAGAAGACACCAAATCAAATGAAAGCCAAGGAAGGAAGGAATGTGTACAGTTCTTCACGTTACGATGATTATGACAGATATAGACGTTCTAGGAGCCGGAGCTATGAAAGGAGGCGATCAAGAAGTCGGTCTTTCGATTACAACTATAGAAGATCTTATAGTCCTAGAAACAGTAGACCGACTGGAAGACCACGACGTAGCAGAAGCCATTCCGACAATGATAGATTCAAACACCGAAATCGATCTTTTTCAAGATCTAAATCCAATTCAAGATCACGGTCCAAGTCCCAGCCCAAGAAAGAAATGAAGGCTAAATCACGTTCTAGGTCTGCATCTCACACCAAAACTAGAGGCACCTCTAAAACAGATTCCAAAACACATTATAAGTCTGGCTCAAGATACGAAAAGGAATCAAGGAAAAAAGAACCACCTAGATCCAAATCTCAGTCAAGATCACAGTCTAGGTCTAGGTCAAAATCTAGATCAAGGTCTTGGACTAGTCCTAAGTCCAGTGGCCACTGATAGTATAAACCATGATAATTTTTAGGCATGTATCATTCATTTACTCATAGTTTGGTATACTTAAATTATCAGGATTACAATGTTGCAATGATGCATAAAAAACATTTGTTAGTTTCCCTGTACCAGGCA